>NW_026067940.1:246050-409572 GCF_014885135.2 Alexandromys fortis | reverse complement strand
AGAACCTGGAAACAACCTAGATGTCCTTCAATGGAAGAATGGATGAAGAAAGTGTGGAATATATACACATTAGAATACTACTCAGCGGTAAAAAACAATGACTTCTCGAATTTTGCATGCAAATGGATGGAAATAGAACACACTATCCTGAGTGAGGTAACCCAGACCCAAAAAGATGAACATGGGATGTACTCACTCATAATTGGTTTCTAGAGATAAATAAAGGTCAGTGAGTCTATAATTTGGTGTTCTTATTTTAAGGAATCTTTGAGTTAAATATGATCTCAATTGGACTCTACTCTGCTGTCCTGTGCAAGATATTTCCTTATTAATGACTGTAAAAGAGGACGTTATCCCAAGTTCATGGAGATTTCAGTGACAAACATTGCTGAGCAAGAAAGACAGTCTCCTAACACTTGTGAAAAGGGTTTAGATGGAGGAGGCAGTAAAAATGCAAACATTTTAGATAACATATTGTGAAGTGTAGCAAGTGGATGGGGAGCAGAGAAGTAAATACAGAAAAAGAAAGGGCAGAAGTGACCTTGTAGCAGTATACACATGCGGTCAAGCCTTTTTTTCTTTAGCTCTGAGGAAACAAGCTATTCTGAGAAATAGGGATGTCTTACAGGTCAGAGAGAAGGCATGGTGTTGCATCTGAGAAAAGTGAAAAATAACTGGTGAAAAATAACTGCACCGGGTTTAGTATGTCTAAGTCTCTCAACACACGGTTGCTGAATCAGTGACAGCAGAGCTAGGTACTGAACCCCAACATTAAAAGAACTTGCAGATGGGAAGGCAAAAAGAAGTGATAACCTAGAGGAGCCTAGTTGGGAACCATAAGGGTAAAGCCAGGTTATATTAACATGACTCTATAGTCTTACTATCAACTCTCCTGGATCACTAATTGACTATAGAGTCAATTTTTTAGATAGAATTTGTTGTGCTGTACCATTCTTAAGATTTCAAGATGATTTGATCAACATCAACAGACATTGATGATGGTAGAAGAGGCCTTCAGCTGGTCAAAATGACATTTTTTTTCTCAAGAATAACAAATTAGAACTATCTGTAGTATACTGTTGTCCAGTTTTCTAAGGCCTTTTCTTTGGGAAATGCATAGTGGTGTGTGGTTCATATTGCTGGATGATTAGTCAATTCTGGATAACGGGCTAGCCCAACAACACAATATTTAACTAAAGGAAAGAGTAGAGATTTGGTATTTATTCTAGTAAGTAACACGGACAGATATAGGATGGGAGATATAGAACTTGTTTGTGGTATTTTATTGGTTGAATTGTTGTCCTACTCAAAAGTGGTTTGCTGCTGGCTGATGTTCATAGGACAAATTACTGACTATGCCCCTGGCAGGGAGCGCCTTCGTTGAGGTTGAAGCCAATTTTAATGCTCCGTAAAATAGTCAGGAAGAGAGGAAATAGAAAAAAAAAACATAAACCAACATTTTCTTGCAAGTATTGTGTATCGTTAGCTTGTGGAGAAAACGTATGGCTGTCATAGTGACGATTTACAAATAGAACTCTCCAGATAGACCTAAATGTTACTGATGTTTGCATGTCTTTGACAGTTACTAAATCATAAATTGCTCTGTTTATTTCATTGTTCTATGCCATTGGGAAAGACAATATCTTTAGGCGTTGTTGGCTTATCTTTAAGATGGAAATAAACTTATGTGATTAAGCTGTGGTTAGGATTAAAGGAGGTAATATATTTAAAAGGTATAAAATCATAATACTATTTGTGACATAATCACTTTATAAGATGGTGGCTGCATCTCATTTTTATTGTCATATGTTTTAAAGATCTGCTTGGTAATAGGAAACTCCAATTTAGAAAGATGTGAAGTAAAGAGGAGGTAAGAGTCATGGTTATTGTGAGGGGTGGGATCACTAAGGTTCAAATTGGAATTTATTTTTTACCAGTAATCCATTCACCCGCCAATACTTTTCTCTTAAGAGAGCTTTTTTCCTCTTCACTCACACTACAACTACAGAGATTACGTAACAAAATAGTCTGGAAACAAGAACCATCTGTATCTGAGAAAGCAAACAAAAAAAGTACAACACTACCCTGAACCTAATCCAAACTCTTAAATTATGAGAACGTTTGGATAGCGGTAGAAATTACTAGGACATAATTGCAAAAAATACCTCACAAGCTCTATTATTTTTATAACTAAGTAACGTAATATCCAGAATAAGCAATCTGTATATCAGACCCGACTATAAAATCAATGTGAAAATGTCAATAATAAACCCTTCCACATTTAGAAGCTCCATCCCAAACCTGCACAAAAGCATAGTCTATTTTTAGACATCTCTATCCCCAAAGCCTATTAAAGTATATTTCAAAGATTTTCTATTTTCTCTAAATTGATCCTCGAGCCCTGTCTACCTTTTCAAAAACATTTTTTTTAGTGATTAAGGGCAATGCTTGAGAAAAACTGTATTTCCTTATTCTTCTGCCTGTGTTGTTGTTTATTTTTGAGGCTGTAATTCAGGTGCAATATTTCTCTCTTCCCTTCCAAGCCCCCCATTTGCATCTCAAATTCATGGCCTCTTTTTTCATTAACTGTTGTCCCATGCATTTGTGTATTTGTGTGTGTGTGTCTGTGTATTACTAGATACAACCTGTTGAATCAATATAATGTTACTTTTATCATATCTGTATATTTTTAGGACTGATCTTGGGGCACTCACTGGCTTTCTTCAATTTTATTTTTCTGTCACCAGTTGAGATTTATGTAAATATTATTTATCAATCTCTGTTCCTTATGTTGTCTGTGTTACTCTTTAGAAATGAAGCACAGAATTAAAGTTTTGCTGCTACAATGATAATTAAGAATGCTGTCATCATTGTCAGACAACTGGCTAATAGGAGAGGCAAATTTACAAATGTTTTCATGATATGAATAAAAAGCTAGAAATCAAATACTGGACCTTTTCTTAGCGCTACTGCTGCATATCTCTTTGTAATATAAATTATTTAGGAATAGAACTTAAATCAGCATAGATCTTTGTTTGCGGGTCAGTTATTCCATGTCAGTACAAAGTAATTTACAAATACATTTCATAGAAATGAATTTTTAAATAAAACTACTATCAATAAAAATGTCTTTTGAAAGGACGGCTTAATGTTTGGCAAATTATTTTAAAAGAGATCATACAGTGGAATCTGAAGGCCCATAAACTAATACTAATACGGTATAGACCTGTGCTATGCATAACCTGAAGGCCCATAAACTAATACTAATACGGTATAGACCTGTGCTATGCATAACCTGAAGGCCCATAAACTAGTACTGTGTAGACCTGTGCTGTGTATAGCCTATAATTTTAGTACCATGAATACAGACTTTTAGACATGTGTGTCGTTTCTAGTTTTCTGAAAATATACTTCCTGGATATCTTTTCCTCTCAGGTCCATTCTCTGACAGCCGCCATTTTTGTGCAAGATTCTCACAGCATTTGTTAAAGGAGCTTTAGTCGTAATTCCCTTTGACTATAGACAGAAATAACCCAAACCACAAATATGCTAATATTGCATTTATTAGAAGTCTTATAAATATTTCCTTTTCATATATTCCAGTTGTATTTTAATGTGTGTGATATAATGATGTGGGAGTGTCATATATCAATCTGTTGATTTCATTGGCTGAGCAATAAAGAAACTGCTTGGCTTAGCTTAGAGCATAGATGGGAGGAGTAAACAGAATAGAATTCTGGGCGGAAGAGGAAGTGAAGTCAGACTCTGCTCTGCTTCCGGGGAGAGAGCCGACAGCTCGGGAGCACAGACGCCATGCTCAGCTCTCCCGGGTAGACGCGATAGCTCTGCTCTCTGAGGCACACGCGATGAAGATGGATGTAGGCTAGAATCTTCCCGGTAAGCGCACCTTGGGGTGCTTACACACATTATTAGAAATGGGCTAGTCCAGGTGCGAGAATTAGCCTGTAAGGGCTAGAGTTCATGGGCCAAGCAGTTCTTTAAATGAATACAGTTTGTGTGTTGTTATTTCGGGCGTGAGCTAGCCAAGCGGCTGGGGTGTTGGGGACACAGCCCCGCCGCTCTTTATTTCAACAATATAATCCTACTTATATGATTGTTTTAGCTTTGACTCACATACCTAGAACCTTTACATCCACATCCTGTCCCATTCACTTTCCTTTGTCTCCCCTTTTAATTTTTCTTCTTTTATTTGTGGAGGAGATTATGGGGGCTTATACCTAGGAAGTCTTTGAACATGCTAAGCAAATGCTCTGTCTACCACTAAGTGATGTCATAAGGCCTAAGGAGTTCACTAAGTAGCTCAGGATGGCCTAGAACTCATGATACTCAGTCCTCAGCCTTCAAAATACCTAAAATCACATTCCTGAACCACAATGTCCTGCTTCATCCCTATTTTCTATTCCTGTTCTTAAGGTTATGAAACTTATTGCATAATCTTGGATCACTGGTAAAACAATCTTTGGGGTAACACATTTGATGTCAGTACATGGCTCCATTGTTAAAGTGCTTGATATGCAAAAGCAAGGACCTGATTTTATTACTCAAACACTCATAAAAATCTGAGTGTGCCTTCAAGCACAGTGCTGAGAGGCAGAGACAGGGATCCCTAAAGTATTTTGGATTCCCAGCAGCCAAGACAGTGAGCTCCTATCTAGAAATAAGTAAGGAATAAAGTGGAGAAACAATTGGAGAAGACACCAGATGTCTCTGTCCTCCACATGTACACACTCGCATGTACATGTGCACCTTGACATATGTGTTTGCACAGGAACAGGAGTGCACAAGCTGTAGGAGCCATCCGTGATAAGCTAAATAGAAACAGACCACCTAAAGGAAGTTCTTTACTTGCAACCATTATCACCTGCTAGAGTAGGACTCAGCCATCAGTAAGTGTAATGGAGGCCTGAGTCTCAGTAGTTTACCCTGAAGCAATACCTGGTTGCAGGAAGAACCACAAACTGAGATTACCCAAACACCACCCAAGAACAGACCATCTAAAGGAAATGCCTTATATTCCAACTATTGTAGATAAGATCACCTGCCAGCACACACTCACCAGGACACCTTTGACAAATGTCAGCCAATCAGGGGTCGTGAACCTCAGAAACCCCTCACTCTCACCTTTACTACTATAAAAACCCAACTCTAACTGAGCTCAGGGTTCTCCATTTATTCCAATACGGAGAGATCAAGTTTGCAAACTTGCATAAAATAAAGACTCTTTGCTTTGATATATGGAACTTGGTCTCCTTGTTGGCTTTTGGGGGACTTCGCGGATTTGGGCGTAACACACGTGTGCAACAAATAAATAAGCAAATCAATCAATAAATACCAAATAATTTCTTTGTTCCTTAAAGTTTGGACAATTTGTCTCTGTCCTCTGAATAGCAAACAGTAAACATGGCACCAATGAGCTGTTTTGTCCTGTGGCTTGCTTTGCCAATTTATGTGTGTGTTTGTGTGTGTGTGTGTGCGCGCATCTGCGTGCATATTGTTTCTCTATGTCCTTACATTGAACAAGATACACAGCCAAGTGACCTCAGGTTGATCTTCCTGGTTGTACAGAGTCCAAAGAATGTACTGCTAAGCATTTTTCATTATGCGCTGCCCCACTTGTATTAGTGAATGTCTCAATATCCCAATTTCAGATTGCTTTGTTTTCCTTTCAACTACTATGACATTTTATCCATACCTGTGGTTAATATTTAAGAGACACTTACAGAATAAACCACTTAAAATGTAAAGATCAGAGTTATTATCAGAGAAATAGATGTTTATATGTCCTGAAGAAAAACAGTGCTGGCTAGGGATACGAGGGTTGTGCCATTTTCCCCCATGAGTTTTGTACGCCATCTAGTGACAACTCTACCTCACTACAGTTATGCCCATCAGACCCTGAAGTCTGCAGATAAATTTTCCAATTTCCTTCAGGAAAGATTTCAAATTAGAGTTTTCTTGAAAATATATTACATATACATATAAATGAATTATATGTTTGCTACTAGTTCCCTTTGATTAAATACCGTAAACTGTTTTACTATGTATATAATAATCACTATATACATATTTTATTCATATACTATTATATATCACATATTATTATAGAAATATTTCATAAAACATGCACCTGGCATGTTGCTTTATGTTAGCTGACATGCATGTGTCCATTCGCGAGACATTTGGAGGAAATCTGAATGCTCTGGCGAGTATGATACATTCAAATGCCATTTCTTCTGATGTGACGCACACAGCACACTCAGCTCAACTACCAAACACTGATTAATGGAAAACATAAGGTGCGGATCCAGGCTGCTAGTTTCCATCAACTCTGACGGTATGCACATTGCAACACTCGTAGGTATTGTTTTCACTCCTGAAAACACGGGGATACTTTGCTTTGTGGCAACTATGAGGGGAGACGGAGGAAATGTCTGGGCCTTGGAAGGCTTTCAGCCAATATAGATGACACCTGCTTTCAATGATGGGCCCGTTTTCCTTTTGTTTATTCAATAAACAGGTCCCCGGCAAAGTACAAAATAAATGGCCTGTCTTACCACTAACCCGTCCATCTCCTGCATTTAAACAAATGCTCGGGCAAATGCCAGTCGCTCATACTCACAACTTTCCAGCTGCATTATGCAGGTTTGCACATCCATTGGGAAATTCTTGAGATCCATCGGACACGACAGGGTTAATGTCAATCTGAAAGGATAAAAGGAATTCTGTTAAAGGTCGACTCTTTCCCATGGACACATGAATATTTTACTGCCCAGAGACAACAATTTTTGTGTTGATAGTGATGAAAGCTGTGCAGATGAAATTTTCTTCAGTTTCAGAATGCTATTCATTCTGGCATGACTATGTATTTATACATTAATCAGGTTTTTTGTCAGGAAAGATAAGAAGTATCATTGCAAATATAACATTCTGCACGTTTACTTATTTATTTGTTTATTAATTTCCCCCTTAGAGTTGAGTAGAAATGCCCAGAAGACAGGCATTTCTTCCCAAAAGTGGTGCCCAGAAGATAAAACTAAATGTGGATTCTGCAGAATTGCCAAATGTCGAAAGGTGCATTTCATTTAAAATCATATTACTGAAAGTTAAGAGGTCAGTGTATAGAGGAAAGTAAAGTTCTAAATGTGGAAAACTGGGGTATGGAGAAATAATCCGATATGACAGTTCTGGTCACTTTCGCAGCTCTCTCTGGGACGGTGGCACTGCCTAGAGGGGCAGTGAGTAGAGAAAATCTGAACAACTTGACTTGTTGGTGAATAGAGTGTCATTGAGCACAGCAAATCTGAAGAACTTGAATGTTTGTTAGCAGAGTAAGTAGTGTCTGCTGCTTCTGGCTTAGACATCCCCTCAGGTCCTATAGGAGTCAGGAAATAGTTCTACAGTATCATGGCATAGTATTATGCTCACCAAACCATATTCTGGTTTTTATTCACAGCAAGGCAATGCAAAAGGTCTACACCAGCATCCTGCCCTTGCAAAGAGACCTCCTGCACTCCCAGAGACTTAACAAGTATGTTCCATATGAGCCTTACAAATATATGTATTTGTGTGTATGTATGCATATATGTATACATTCTACATTGTATATATGTTGAGACATATATGTACATATTGAAACTAGATTGCTGAGGTGTCTTCCATTTTTTTTCCCAAAATTTGTAGCATGTGAAACTGGGAGGGATTTTAAAAAAGGGAGGTCCTGATGCATGGTCAATATTCTTCAAAGTTCTTTGTGAGAAACCCTACTCAGCTACATTGATTAGTTTCTTCATCAATGTCCATTGTACTAGTGAGTATGCCAAGAGGACAGTTTATGTGAGCATTGTGACCTAAGGCATATTACTCCAACCCCCCCTAAAGAATAGCTTTCTCATCTCTAAAATAATGACAATTATACCTACTGGAAAATTGAAGTGTAGTATCATGAGTTGTTGTGTGGGCTTCTCTTAGCTAAGTGTTTGACACATAGGAAATTCTGAATACTCCTTGAATTTTAATGATTGACTGTTGTCTCCCTCATATTCCCGTCCTCAAAATTCTAATGAGTGGGCAAAAGATGAATTAATTAAATCATACATGAGAATTACTTATAGTATAACAAAAATAACTACCAATCTAACAAATATAACTATAATCTCGAAAACAGCATTTTTATATAGACTACAGACATGAAGTTATAATGACATATAGTTTCCAGGGACTATCTTGCTGACATAGGTCCAATTAGCAGAGTCTGGGAGACATAAATGGTTAGACAAATGGGGCTGCTGGATTCTTAAGAGTTCCAGAAGGATTATTGGGTAATTCATTGAAGTTAGGGTCCTTAGCAAGGTAAAATAATCAGAGGGCTTGATATTCAAAAGCTGTGCCTTTTCTGGTCTTTTCTAGTTAAGTAATAGAATGTATTTACACATACTCTCTTTCAAAGGCAGTTTTAGAGCTCGGTGAACAAGATGTTCCCTGCCTTGTGAAAGGGTTTCTCCGGAGAGAATACACATGCACATTCTGAAATTCACGCACACTCATTTCCCAAATATCCAAGGCCCTCGCCGGCCAATTTCTGGCGCTGACTTGCAGACTGCTCTGACCTTTTGTGAGGAAGTAGAAAGTGTTCTCAGATTCCTCTCCACACTCTGCCCATGCATGCGTTGTCAAATTTATATCCTGGCTCTTTCTCTGGCTTAAGACAGGAGCCGTTACATAATGCCAATACGGGGGGGGGGGAGTTCAAAGGAATTATTTGGCAAAGCAAAAAGGTTTCCATAAAACCTGTTGCAAAAACATATCCTATACGAACCTACTTTTTTTTTTGACTTTGCTTTCTTTTATTTAATGTAAAATATTATTGATTAAACGAAACCCAGATTGTCAAACAAGTGCCAGCTGGTTGCAATATTTAATTTGTTTATCGAAATACGACATGCAAATTAAAGATGTGTTCTGACCACATCAAAGTTCAGCTCAGTACAGAGGCAATGACTCATGTTCTGTTTTGGACATGAATGACTACTTGTTTAAGGAGGACACTAAGTCCTCTTTCTGAGACAAGATACGTAAACAGGATATGCACTTCCTACTGCCCCCCTAAGAAGTCTTGGATTACAGAAATAGTCATTTTCAAACGGCTGACTCATCTTTGAAAATCATTGGCTTCTTTAAAATTTACACTTACACTTACATTCATCCAAACCTATTACATTGGTTTTCTGAGACTTGTGGTGGTGGCAGAAGTATTCCTGCTGCTTGCTTTCCCCTAATAATAAATTCCATTATTTCTGACTCAGGAATTTTGTGTTTTCAGAAATCATTAAATGGAGACAGGTTAACTTTATAAGCAGTATAAAATACAATTTGAAACTTAAATCTTGAAGCACATGTCTGACTCCAAACCCCTCATCCAAAATGCAAGCTATTTAAACATTTTTAGCATAATCCATAGATAAGATATGAAATTTGAAATAGTTCTGTAAGCATAAAATCCAGTCACACCAAGGATGGAGAGTTGGCTCGGTGATTAGGAGAATTAATGTTCTTTCAAAGGACTTGGGTTTGGTTTCCAGAACCTACATGGTACCTTGTAGCTATCCATAACTCCAGGGGATCTGACACATGCTTATGACTTCTGCAGGTCCTTGCCAGATGTGCTATGCATATACATACATACAGACAAAATACTTATACACTTAAAATAAGTAAATCTAAAAATATATTTCTTTAATTTGAACCATTTCTTCATCCATTCATATCTCAGTTCTACTTCTTCAGTGTTAGTCTTTCTTCAGCTATCTGTCTCTTATTTCTATTAATTTATCTATGCTATTATAAAATGATTGTATGTGCTATTTAATACTTGAAATAGTCTGTTTAACATTCTATAGGGGAAATGTAACATTTTTAAAAACCTTACAACATATTCTCTGCATATTTAGTTTCCCACCAAGCCCAAAAGGTCCTTGTAGTTAAGCAAATATCACACAATTACATGTGAGGAGTCTGTGATTAATGTGTGTGGTATGGTTGGTAATTTGCATAATTACTGCTATTGCATAGTGCTTTTTCCTTGCTATTAATTAGTGTCTCATGTTGACTGTCTTTACACTTTTGTATTCTTAGGGCTCCTTCAAATTCTACTAGGTTTCATTGCTCCTTGTTCCTTCTTAGTGGCTGAACACAACAGGGTATCTGCTTATGCTGCTTCAATGGAAAGTCTACCCTTTAGTTTGTTCTTCCTTAAAACTCATATTTAAGTGTCATTACTGATTTTTACATTCTTCTGCCATCTAATTGGTTCTCTCTCTCCCTCTTTCTCCTCTTTCTCTCTCTCTGTGTGTGTGTATGCATGCACGCATGTGCTTTGATTCTACTTTCTTGGATGTTTCCTCTGTTTTACCTAATTTCCCCCACTGCTTCCTCTTTTTTAAAAGAGATTTATTTATTTATTATGTAAATAATATTCTGCCTCCATGTATGCCTGCACTCCAGAAGAGGGCGCCAGATCTCATTACAGATGGTTGTGAACCACCATGTGATTGCTGGGAATTGAACTCAGAACCTCTGGAAGAGCAGCCACTGCTCTTAATACCTGAACCCTCTCTTCAGCACCCCACTGCTTGCTCTTATAGTGTGTTAATGTCTTTAATTTTTCATTCCTGGAAGTATTACTTTATAAATGCAAATGTATTTGTCCAGAGAATTTTAAATTGCTCTATTTTTTTCTACCTTTCTTCAGTCATGTTTTTGTTAGTTTTTCTTTTATTTTTGTATTTTTTTTCTCTTTCTCTGTATTTGTTTCTCTGGTCTCTTGCCCTAAAAAATGACAAGATATTTTCAAATGGCTGTTTTTGGGACTGAGAAACTAAAAGTGATTTGGGGTACAACTAAAGAGAGATGCTCATGGAGTATTGTTCATAGCTCTATGATGATACGGTAGTACATCTGCCAGCATCCGTGGCTATAGGATGATATGGCAAAGCATCTGCCATCATCCATAGCTATAGGATGATCCAACAACACATCTGTCAGCATCAATAGCTCATTGATAGCCCTTTTCCCTAGGGAAGCGAAGTTCCACCAGAAATATAATTATCACTAGAAGTGTTTCATAGTGACTTTTTGAATGTTAGTGCTCATCAAGCTCTGTAACTATTTCCTTTACAATCTCATTACATTCTCCTTGGTTTGATGTCTCTTGAGAATTACAAGAGGATGTTATATCTTTGCTCTTGAAATTCCTGAAAACACCTCTTGTTCTTTTCTATCCTGCTTCTGCCCAGGTCTAAAGACAAAACAAGAAATTCTTGATTGAAGAGTATGGGGTGAGGAAGTCAGGGTAGGAGGTTCCCTGTTTTTACTAAAAGTTTAAATCCATTCTCAGTTTTTCATTTTAGCTCTTCGCTATCCTTCAATTTTTAAAGTTCTACTCACCTAAAATCCCCCCAAATTTAAAGATCTTAATTATTTTCTGCCTTCTGCTGTTTTCCACTTGCCTTGTGTTCTACCATCTCTGCCGAAGTCAGTTCTCACATTCATTTCCAAGCTTCCTAGACAATGTTCTTCCCACACGTCTGTTGTTAATTTGTTGTCTATTCGTTTCAACTTCCTGTGTACTAATGCCATCTTTCCTCGTTATTCAGTTCAGTTCAGGGTCTTAGTGAGACTTAAAGAGGAAATGCAGATGTCTGCTCAAGTTCCCTCAGTTGCACTTGCCAGGACCTCATGCCTTCTTAAAACAGGCAGGGAAGTCCAATTTCCCATGAAACAGCCTGAATGCTCTGTTTGCAAACTGGACAAGATCTGTTTTCTAATACAGTTTTCTTTTTCTATCAAAGAAACTGAAAATTTGGAGCATTTGAGGATTTCAAAGTTCTGTGAAATATCCAAAATCAACTCACGAAATTGTTTTTTGTTTGATCATTTGATTCAGGATACAGGAATGACTATGAACCAAAGGACCATCTGTTTCATCTAAATTCATACTGAAAGATAAAAGAAAAATTTCTAATCATTCCATAGCCTTTTTCCAAATGTTAAAAGAAATACAAGCTACCTATAAGGGATGGTCCCATTTACAAAAGAAATACATCCATCATCATTCCTCTGTCTTTAGCAAAGTCCTCAGGCATTTAGAAGTGACACAATGACAAGGTCTTGAAAATTATGTAGAAATTCTCTTTTAAATAAATGCTGATACCTTTAGCATAATCATTTTTACTGAAGGAATTGTTTTGCTCTTAAAATTATATAACAGCGCTGTTTTATTGGATGAATATTCAGAAAGGGCAGACTTAATTGATATAAGCCTTCAAGACATCATATCGCTATCAAAAGTTCCTCCTCACAAGAAGAACTCCAGTTTATTTTTAATAATGTGGGAATACGTGAGAGCATAGCTCTTATTTTTAATTAACATTTTTTTTAACTTTCGGTGTATTTATTGGGGGAGCGTTCCACGCATGCCATGAAACACATGTGGAAGTCAGACAACAAGTTTCAGGAGTTGGTCTTTTTCTTTCAGCATATGGGTTCTAGGAATCAAACACATGTCATCAGATGTTCTGGAATGTTCCTTAACCCATTGAGCCATCTTGCTAGCTCCATAGTTCATTTCTTTATATTGACATTTTTCCAGCTCCAATAAGATTGCATATAAATACCCATAATCATATTGGATACATTTCACACACACACACACACACACACACACACACACACACACACACTCAGAGATGTGCTCACACACATAGAATATTTCAGTTCTTCCAAATGAAATAGTCAGCACATTCTAATTTTACAAAAAAATGATCGTTACATGGTACCCGGTGTTATATATAATAAAGAAACATTACTTAAAAATATAATTTGTGCATGTACATGGATGCCCGTGCAAATGAGTATCCCATGACACACAAATGAAGGGAAACTCACAGGAGTCATTGTCTCCTACCACCTTGGGGACTGAACTCAAGCTGCTAGTGTGGACAGCTAACATCCTCCCCTGATGAATCATCTCACCAACTCTGGTGATACGATGTTTCTTAATTACCTGTAGATACGTTAAAAAATTTAGCAGAAAATAAAATGTTATAGTTGACAAAGTTATGTACATGTTTTGAAATGTTGGAGATTGTACTCTATCATTCTATCATTGATCATTTTTAATAAATTTATGAGCTTTCCCTTCAAAGTTCTTGCATAGCTCTATGTACATAATCATGTGTTGATTAAAATGGAGGTAAATTTTAAGAAAGGTATCATGGACTGATTTTATCCTTGTGTAAACATCCCAGAATATCCTTGAATAAGCCTATTAATAGATGGTCTAGCGTAATGCACATCTAGTGTACACAATACATGTGCTGCACTTTTACACAGCGGGGCTGTGCTTTAGACTGTTAACGCCACCATTAGCACAAACAAAAGAATAGTGTATTTTGTGGTAATCTTGCAATGGTTATAATGCCACTTGATGGAAGAAAATTTTGGACTCATTACTGTAATTTGTTTTAATCATTTAATTTAATTTGTGCACTGATACATGTGTGCGGGCATGTTTGTGAGTGTGTGCGCACTTGTGAGGATAGCTGTGTAGCGACCAAAGGACAATCCCAGTTGGTTGCTCCTCCTAAGCTTCAGCTACCATCCCCCCTTACTTTTTCTTTCATTCTCTTCCTTCTTTTCTTTGGGCCTACAAATCACCATGTAGGCTTTGCTAACCAACAACAAGACCCCCAGACCTGACTGTTTACATCTTCCTAGCACAGGAGATATATGTAAAATATTTAATAATATGAACATATCACTGTGTTCAGCCAAATTCTTTCTTAAAATTTATTTTATTTATTATTTTGTGGCTCTGAATATTTGTCTTCATGCACTTTTGTGAATCACATGTGTGTCTGCTGCCCACGGAGGCTAGACAAGGTTGCTGGATCCGATGGAACTGTAGATAAGGATAATTGTGAGCCACCGTGTTGCTTCTGGGACTGAACCTGGGACCTCTGGAAGAGCAGTCAGAGCTCTTAACTGCTGAACTATCTCTCCAGCTCCTCAGCCATGAATTAATTAATTAATGAACATGCAAGCTACTTTGTGGTTGGTACCACAAGAAGTACATTTGTATGCAAAAGAACATTAATAAGAACAACAAAACTGTTACAGAAAAGGAGTTATTTTATGCTTAAAGCCTATATACAAAGTCTAACTTTATTTACATTTAAAAACACATTACTATTGATACAACTGTTTTAACACAGCACATCAGGTTAAGTACGGCATATTTCTCTTGTGAGAAAGACAACATGAATTCTGTCCTTGACCTTTTTATTAACCACAGCTAAGAAAATAACAGTAGAATACTGTATTCTACAATAATTGATATATTTTGGAATACTTAAAATGTGAAGCTGATTAATTGTATCCTTGTAAATAGCTATTTTCCTTATTTATGGACCATGTTCCAGTTTGATATTTATTGACTTACCAAAGTTGAGTGATTTCTGGAGCACAGATCTTTCAATTGCCCCTGTGAATCCTGGTAACTTGTTTAATAAACATCACTGACTTGTGCAGTTTTTTTTTTTATTAATTCTTTTTGGCTCTTTTTTTGGGGGGAGCACACCACCCAGCTTACAAATATACATAGAGACTTATTATTACTTATGAATGCCCGGCCTTAGTTTGGCTTGTTTCTAGCCAGCTTTTCTTAAATTAACCCATCTACCATTTGTCTCTGGGATTTTTCCTCTTCTTACTTCTGTATATCTTACTTTCACTCTTACTCTGTGCTTAGCTGTGCGACTGTGTGGCTGGCCCCTCAGGTCCTCTTTTGTTACTATTTTTTTTTCTCATAAATAAAGCTTGCCTAGAGATCACAGAAGTCTGAAGGTCTGTACAGACAGAAGGAAGTGATAGGCAGGATGGAGAGAGGAGCTTGGCCCTTTTTGGTCTGAGGAGTCAGAGAGGTAAGAGGCAACTGTGGCTGGTCCTTTATGACTCTGATCTTTCAGCTGTTATCCCGATATCTGACTCCAGGTTTTTATTATTAAGACTAATCAGGACTGGGATTCACTCCTTGCCTTTTCTCTTTCCTTGATATCTCCTCTTTCAGATTTCTCTTCCTATTTATTCTCTTGGCCTGCCAACCCCACCTCTCTTTTCTCCTGCCTTTCTATTGGTCATTTAGCTCTTTATTAGACCAATCAGGTATTTTAGAGAGGTATAGTAGCACAGCCTAACAGTGTTAAACAAATACAATATAAAAGAATGCAAGACATCTTTGTATCATTAACAAATGTTCCACAACATAAACAAATGTAACATGTCTTAAATTAATATTACACAACAGACTTGTTAAGATAGATTTTTGGAATCTGTACTGTGCCGGGGTTAGAGACTTATAAATGTTCTTATTAATTAGATATATTTGGAATATCACATATTAGAACTCAAGTGAAACAATAAGTTTTCCCCAAATTTCAAAACTATGTTAGTTTGTATAAACAAAGAAAAAAAAAAACCAAGCCTAATTTTTCTAAAACTGGCCATTTAAGTTTGTGCTTACCTTATTGAGTAAAGGACATTTCCGTTTTTGAAAATTCTCAGCAGCTTGTTATCTGTGGTGACTTCATGAAAGTTCGCCCCCTTCTCATTAGCAAAGAACAAGTCGGGTTTCCAAATGGAGTCCAACATGGAGGGGTCCAGGTCTAAGGAATCGTCAGGATATTCGCTGTATGCCAGACGAGGGTCATTCCATTTCTGACGAAGAAAAATGTTTACTCTGTAATCCTGAGAGAGAGAAAGGGGAGATGAGAAGAGAAATAAAAAGAGGCTTTAGGAAGTATACTGAACCAGTGTCTGTCACTGTAGCTTCACCAGTTGTGCATGGAGAACTACATGGAATATCTAAATGAAGGACAAGAGTGTGAAACTACAGCAATGTTTTACTGTTTGACTGTGTTTTTGGAGACCCTCAAGTCATCCAAGAAAAGAAAAAAATAGCAGATAATGAGAGTTCAGCACACTTTGTTTATCCCTTTCAAATTTTATTTTCCGATTTGTCATATTGAAATATTAAATAGTAGTTAGACATTTGATGCCAAACATTTTCTCCATCTCTCCTACTTTTAGAAACATTTCTTCTAGATATCTAAGAAGATTCAGAGTTATATTGTTTTCTGAAAGCTTTCTATTATACAAAAATAACAATGTATACTATTAGAGTAATAAAACACAATTTTACTTTTGCTTTAGAGGCAAAATATGCAGCCTTTGTAGATAGGCTTGGAATTTACCATGTAGACCAGGCTGTCCCAGAACTCATAGAGATGTGTCTGTCTCTATCTCCTCAGTTCTGGTATTAAATGTGTGTGCCACTATTTCTGGTATAAAACAACTGTTTAATATTTAATAATTTTGTTAAATATGACAAGTCTTATAAAATAAGCAATTTAGGAAAACCAAAGTGATGTGGGAGTGTCATATATCAATCTGTTGATTTCATTGGTTAAGCAATAAAGAAACTGCTTGGCCCTGATAGGTTAAAAGATAGGTGGGAGGAGTAAACAGAACAGAATGCTGGGAGAAAGAGGAAGTGACCTGAGAGACGCCATGCTCCCCTCTCCTGGGCAGACGCGATAGCTCTGCTCTCTGAGGCAGACACAATGAAACAAGCCGCCAGGTCAGACATGCTGAATCTTTCTGGGTAAGACTGATGCTACACAGATTATTAGAGATGGGTTGATCAGGATATGAGAATTAGCCTGTAAGGGCTAGAGTTAATGGGCCAAGCAGTGTTTAAAAGAATACAGTGTCCATGTAATTATTTCAGGGCATAAGCTAGCAGGCAGCCGGGGTGCTGGGGACGCAGCCCCGCTGCTCCTATTACAACACTAAAGAATATATGTGAGAATTAAAAGAGTAATACTGGCTAATTCCAGCAATATTTTAAGTGGGTATTTTTAGGGACATTTTCCAATTCCACTTTTTAAAGATAATTTCAAAAGTAAAGTCCACATTCTCAATCAAAATTTAGTTTGGTGCATTCGTGACTATGTGTCTGCATGTGCATAGTATATAAAATATTGTATAGCACATTTTTTTGTTTTGGCATTTTGAGCCAAGTTGACTTCCCCCTTACTATGCAGCCAAGGATGATCTTGGACTGCTAATTTTTATGCCTCCACTGATCTTGGGAGAAAAAAAAAATAAAGCTCCAGGTGTTCCTGACCATGCCCCATGATGTGGAGTTTTATTATTCATTTTCTCCTTGCATTTTTGAACTGGGTAAATCTATAGACTTCATTACATGTGATTTATACATGTGTTTGAGAAATGTTTCAGTTATCTGGAAAATACTAGAGATATACAGTGGAACTGAAACCCAACAATTTTCTTATTTCATTAATATCAAATATGGTAAGCAAGCCACCAAAAGAGACTTCTCCTGAACTTTTGGACTTTGTCATTTAAGCAAGTCAAGTTCACAATCTAATCGGTATTTGGGCACCAATACTACTTCCCTCCAACTGCAACTAACCTTACATACCAGACTTTCCCTCCTCTGCCTGCCAGATGTTCCCTGCACCTCGTCTGCCTCTTCTTGTGACTGTATTTGACCATCTCAAAAAAGAATATAAGCACCGCTAAATGTTTGACATTTAGCAATAGGAATACATAACTTTTTGAAAATTTTCCAAAATTTCTTTGGAATATGTTAACCCCCTTTTCCATCTCCCTCAGATTTATCCTCCTTCGATACACATCAGACTTTGTGTCCTCTTTTTATTCTTAAATCCATGAGTTCCAGTTCATGCTGCCCATATGTTCTCAGGTGTGTGGCCTTCCATGGGAGTGTTTCCATTGACCATGAGCTACTTACAGTCTAAAGGAAACATCCCTCTCCCAGTAGCTTCTGAGCGAGGAATGATGGAACTTTGTCTCCATATTACCTTTCCATTCTGTTATTGGTCTGCCTTGGTATTATGCAGATTTTGTGCTTAGTGACAAGGTCATTTTTAATATGCATATGTATGTATATATTTTTCTTATCTTCAAAATACTTCTGGTATTAATATTGATAGATATATCATTTTAATTAAAAAGGATATGGTATTTCAATAGAAATTCAAAATTCATAGACAAATTGAAAAATAATCCGGAATTCTTCTTGTCTTAAGGTGTCTTATCCAAAGTTGCTAGCTAAGTTAAAAATGTAACCAGAAAATGAATTTGTCAAAGAAATAAGAATAAATACTACCTCACTCAAATACTCAACTACTTTTCTAGACCTTTGCAATTCTGAAGCACCTTACAGAATAAAATCTGCATATTACAAAGCGTAGAACACTAACACTCAATGGTGGCATAATTGCTTCTAACATTCTCTGTAATATCCCCCATGTTGTCTGCACCATCTGCTCCAGGAGCATCCATAGGGAAATTAGTCGTCTGGGACCACTGATTCTGAAATAATGGCTCATTGGAAAACCCTTGTTCATTCCTCAGTTACTAAACCAATACGAAAGAAAAGCCATTTTATACCAACTATTTGGAGTCTTTGAAAGGTTATTTAAAAACTCCTCCTGAGTTCCTCTTCATTATCCATATGTTTATTCTGTTTGAAAAGGTCAGAATAGTTTCTAAATTACCAAAAAAAACTATAAAGGAATATAATTTTGTACCAATTTGGAAAACAAAAAAAAATGATTAGAACATAAGATGTGTTAAACTGACAGAAATGTATTCGTTATACCATTCAGTAACCTCGTAGCGTAAAGATTGAAAACTGCAGACAAAGATCACGTCTCAATCCTTACACTCTCACATCAGAATTGCTGGAAAGGCAAGCATATTTTCATGAAAACACTTTCAAAATTTAGATGTTTGTTTCAATAAGTTGAGTTCCTTTAATTTGGCCAGTCTTACTTTTGTAAAGAAACACAGTATTTTTAGCTGCTGGATATCAATGAAAAATAATGATTACTGTTGCTCTTTGGTTTCAAGATGAAAGAACCTCTCTTAATGTGTGCCTAGCAGCAATCCACATGTTCTCACTATTTTACTATCTTCTTCTACCACACTTGCCAACTTACACTCTTATTCAGTTTCTTTTTACTTGCACACTTTCCTTCTTTATGATGACCTGGATAAACAGGCAGACTATAGTCTCACAGCCAGTTATACTAATAGACCGGTGGGTAGGGATTAAAAACATTTCAACTTCCCATACTCTGCTTCTATCCCCCCCACACTATATTTATGTTGCACTAAGCAGGAAAACAAGCAAGAGTTCTCCTGGCTTAGACATTGTAGAAGTGAAACTCCTCCTGCTATTACTACTTCCATTCAAAACTCCAAATCTGCATCTGAAATTTTACTCTCTCCAAATTAGAGCAAGTTATTTCACTTAACTGTACTGTTACTTGATGGGAATCACAAATACATGTCAAAATGAATGGAACCATCTATTCATGATGTTCATTTGCAATATGTATTTTACATTATGTGAGCATCATCTGCTTGTCATTTTAGGACTTCTATTAAAAAAATATCTTCCCCAACCAGAATACATAACTCAAATTATAGAAGTCATTAACAATTGGGGGCAATAAAGTCTTCAAAGCATAACTTGTTTTCTTTCAGCACTAAAAATATCCTTCACCATTCTTAGAATTCTGAAAATTCCTTCCAGCTAATACTTAACAACTTTTTGAAGAGGCCAAAAGGCACTCAGTACTTTAAAGATGGATAATATCATCACTGAACATCATTTTGATGACCTTCCACCCTGTGAGTTTTCTGGATTATCTTCTCTAACCTGTGATACATACAATATGTGTTAAAAATATATTGTCAGATGCAAATAGGATTGCCATTGGTGGCATTCCATACTTTAATAATATTGTGTAGCCAGCACAACTATTCAGTTCCATACTATTTTGTCACCCACGAAGGAAAATCTGTACCCACTATGCAGTCTCTTATCCCTGCTCCCAACAACGAATATCCAGTACTCTGCTCTCAAACTCTATAGACTCTGTACTGGGCACTTCAGGTCATGGGTGTGATGCAGACTGTGACCCTTGGTGTCTAGGTTCTTTCACTTAGTATAATGTTTACAGAATCTGTAACGTGTATTTAGGAATATAGAAATCATGTTTACTTTATTAAAAACTAAAGTATCTCATTGATAGAATTCTACGTAAAGTTGACATACACTCTAAAGATATGCACAGTTTTATAATTGAATTATATGTACATGCTCTCACAATGTACACAAACATGTATATGTATGCATATATGTGCATAGATTTGTGCATGTATTCCATCATAAACCAAGCAGTCATCATAAGGGATTAAAGCAGTATTATTAGCTGATGATGTAAACTGTTTTCAAACATGAGTCTACCAGCTTCATAACATAATCTTGTATAGAAGATTGGGATTCTATTTAAGCGTGTAAGCAACAACCAGCTCGATCTCACCTGTATCACCCACATAGTTGATGGTAGCAATGTGTAACAGTCATAGTGACACTCTTTATTTTGACAAATTAGGTTTCATTAATACCATGTTAATATTTCACCAGTAACTAACCAAGGAAGATTTCTTTGAGTCTATGAAAAATAAAAATTTAGCAAATATAATTATGAAAACCAGATCACTGGGGTTTACTGGCCAGCAGCCTACTCTACTCAACAGGTTCATTAGAGAATTTGACTCTAAAATCAACATAGGCAGCACCTGAGAAATGATTTTCAAATTAATCTCTGGCTTCATGTGTACATGTAGACACCCCCCCACACACACACACACTACCCAGGTTTTGGTATATATATGCATATTTTCAAAATGTAATTGATTATTACACTTTCCTCCAAAACTTCAATGTTCCCTTAAGACAGCAGCTTTGTGTTTGGGGGAAACACATAGTTTAGTAAGCATGAACAAAGGCATAGATATTATTGACAAACACTTTTTGCTATAAATAAAATTTTAGACACACAAATAAAATATTCTAGTGATTATTTTGAATATTTTCAAGTAGTTTTACCCTCTATGCCTTCTTCACTTATAAAAGTACAAACTATAGTTTACACTTCTAAATCTGAAGTCTTTTTTTTTTGTCCAGGGGAATTTTATAATTAATGAGAGCTTAAATGGTAGAACCATTTACTCTGCGCTATTATGAGCTGAAGATTAATAAACAAATGTTCCATTTAGCCAAAATTTTAGAGAGTTAAACGTTGTTTGAGACAAAATTAAACTGTTTTGCACTTGTTTTCTTCTGAGCAATTCGGGTAATTCTTTAGAAGCTGTGTATTGATTTGGACATTGGCCAAGAAGCTGTGTGGCGGCTGCTCATTGTACTATACAGATGCCGAGGAATTAACTTCTTTTTAGAAAATATTATTGTATGCGGCAGCCTGACTTAAATAGTTCTGGAGAATAGCAGATAAAATATTTCGCTGCTTCTGAGTCAAATGATGTGAATGTTTAAAAACGTGTTTACAATTTACTGTTGCCTAAACAGTATCTAAACAATCTACAAAAATTCAGAACTAAAGGGGAAAAGTAATGAATCACTAGATATTCTATTTCCTGAGTACATGACACCATTAGCATTAATAGTTCTATATTTTCTTTATTTGAGACTATGGAGACAATTTTTTTTAAATATTTTTTGAATTCAAAATGTTTCTATATTTCTCCTTTCCCAATCCTCCCTCAACCTCCTTCTATGTACCCCACCTTGATAACTTTCAAATTCGTGGATATTTTTATTTATTTATTTATATGACATATTTTAGATTTGAATGTAAGGTGTCAATTGAATGCGATGTAAAGATATATTGCCAAACGGTGGTATGTTTTCATCTTTCGTATTTGTCTCTGCTAATCTGGGTCATCTTTTAGTTGGATACAGTGTGCAAATGTTAGTACAAGTGCATGTAAATTCTAGGATGGGTTTAGCCCAACACTGATGCTAAAGTTTTGAGAGACATGTAAGTACCACTCTTCTATTTCCATACGCTGCTTTTGCCTGACCTATTTCCAAATTAGTGGCTACATTCTTTTCTCTCTAAAATTAGCTTGGTGTTTCCACCTGGCTGTTTTCCTAAGATGAAAGTTATTTTAACTGATTAAATTCCCACAGATTGGGAGCGTTCAGTTGCTTTACTAATGCCACATGACAGGCATGCATTAAACCTGAGATCTTGTCATGTCCCTTCAGGCTACAGACTAACTCAGCACGGAGTGCCTTGTGCAGGTGACGTTGTCTCAAAAGCAAGGTGTCTTGTGTGGAAGCAGATTATTTGCTGTTAGGTACCATGTCCATCCCGCTCACGAAATACCACTGTGTGACCTTTTCTGACACCATGTCGAAAAGGCCCTGCAGCATGTCTTTCTTGCTTACAGAGGATCATTTATTTATTTTTGGTGATTTGGGAGCAATATTCTGTTGAGAAATGTTTTTCTGTAGTAGTGATGTCTTGGTGTTCCAGCGCTCTTTAATGACGAGTCTAGAATTGTATCTCCTCACCGTGCTTTTTGCAACTTCTAAGAACAGATTTTAAATTATATTAAATAAACTCCTACCTTCAACTTTCAACAAAATCATTTATTTTTCCCAGATACCCAGAAAGATTGATGATATGTATATAGTCTTAGCATTCTTTGTGAAAACAGTGATTTAAAAAATAATAACAAAGCAATGGTGGAAATCCAAGTGTCTCAAAATACAAATATCTCGACCTTTTTATTTAAATATCAAAATGAGAAGACAACAATATTCTTTGTGCCGGGCGGTGGTGGCACACGCCTTTAATCCCAGCACTAGGGAGGCAGAGGCAGGCGGATCTCAGTGAGTTTGAGGCCAGCCTGGTCTAGAAGAGCTAGTTCCAGGACAGGAACCAAAAACTACGGAGAAACCCTGTCTCAAAAAAAAAAAAAAAACAAAAAACAAAAACAAAAACAAACAAAAAAAAAAACAATATTCTTTATTAGGAAGCTTATAAGCTAAGAGTGAATAAGTGGGTTCAGTGTTTATGTGCATACTGACAAGGGGCTTGCTTAATTCATTTGGTGTTAGAAGAACGCATTGTTCTTTGCTTTAATAAGCTATTTTGAGAAATAAGATTTGAAGAGTAAAGGCAATAAAACTCGCTTCAAGGGCTGAATTCTTCAGAATGAATTAAGCTTTAGAACATATTCCTCCACGACCAAGGTACTAAAAAATGTCAAGGGCAAATAATTTAGCCCTGATAAGTAATGAGAAATAGAAGGCCCATAAAGGAAAGAAGATTGAAAAAGCAGATTGCCCGCATTCAGACGCAAACCGTTACTCGGCTTTTGTAGTGGATAATACTTCAAAACCCATGGCCAAATTTAAGAGGAAAAAAATGTTCCTTTCTTTCATATGTTTTCTTTTGCTTTCTTGTTTTGAGTTGAAAGGGACGTAGGCAGAAATTCAGACTTATAATACGAATTAAATAATTCAAATCTTATTTCTTAAAATAGCTTATTAAAACACTGAACAATGCATTCTTCAAACAACAAATAAATTAAGTGAGCCCCTTGTCAATGCAATGAACCCTGAGCCCACCGATTCAACCTTAGTTTCTCAGGTTCCTAAGAGTATTGCTGTCTTCCTGTTGGTTTATTGTGAAGTTTCATTTTTATAGCGCATAGATGATACCTTGTAACGCCTGTCTTACAACATCCCCTCACCTTCCTCAGGAAGACAGAAATAAATGCTTCTGGAATGTGATGCCATCAAAATGAGCTCCAAAATCTTAAAGATAGTAGCGCCAATACTGGAGAGATAGAAGTTGTGCACTTCCCCACTTTGCATAAAGTTCAATCCCGGATATCACAAAGGCGAGCAAACTCGTTAACCAGCTAGTGACGGCTGTGCATGCTAGTGCCATGGATAACATTCTGTTGTCTGTAGTGCCGGGTTACCATAGGGGAACTGCCTATAAGCTTATAGTGTCTGATGGCAGATGTTTGGTAATAGGGTCAGTAGACTTGAAATATATGAAGAGTTCGTTATAAAAAAAATTCTACTTGTTCTGAATAACTCAGTTAATATGAGGATCTACAAGCAGTAGAGACAGATCATTATTAAATTGTAAATTTTACTGCTAGGTAGGTTTATCTTCTAATTATTCAAATAACACTTTAAAACATCCCAGGCAAGACATGCATTTCCCAGATCCATCTATGGTTGTTCCTTTGCCAAATTTACAACTTAAAAAAAAAATCCAAAAGCTAGTGTTCTTAGAATAAACAAAACTATAAAAAGGAGAGCAGTAAATAAAATGTTACAATGGTCCCAAGGCTGAAAGTCCCACCTGCTGCTAATTACCCATGACAGTGAGATAGCAACACAAGCCAAGTGACCCACTGTCCCTGGAGGGCACTTAGGGAGTTCCATATCTGCAGTCATGCTAAACTTTGTGTTTTAGTCCTTATCAAATAGCGTGGATTCACTAACCAAATGGCCTGCCTTCATCAGCTCCCTGCTGCCTAACTCCACCAGTGGGCATGCATCCAACCTTCTCCCTCTCCCCTGCTGTCCCTTCTGATCTTCCATTAGTATATACAGTAGAGTATCTTCACGCCCCTATGCCATGGCTTGTTTTCAGCTTCTCAGAGCAGCTCAGTCTCAACCAATAGGTGCCCCTCTCAAGACAGCCCTAAGTTGTAGTTCTCTGAGAGATAAGAGATTTGTTTTCTCCATTTCTCATCTGATATATAGCAAGCGTCATCATCACATTAAACCATTTGACTGCATTCAAGGTTATTGAGAACTGGAGAGTCATTGTGTAGCTGACGGCTAAACAGTTGTAACTAGAACTACCTGGATTTCCCTGTGTTTGTGGCTCAGTTTCCCCTCTCAAGGGTAGGAGCTGCTCTCTTGTTGCTGTTTTTATGATTCTCTATGAAGTTCTTTTGTTTATCTCTTTAGATTATCATCTCTCCTTTGTTACTCTTAGTCTTCTCATTTTTGGAGATGCTCAGAGATTTTAATCCAACTTCTTTCACTGTGGACAGCCGTCAGTGGAGAGATGTGTAACTGATAAAAGTACATTGAATAAGAAACGATGTGCTCAGCCGTGAACACAGCATCTTTATGAATGTCACCTACAACCTCCACTAGCAACAAAGCTCAGGGGGTATCCCAGAAAAGGAGATAGAAAAAAATGGTCAGAGCTAGATGATGGGCAGGGGATTGCTGTGAAATGCTGTCTTCTGAGCATGGCATGACCATCACAGCAACTGTGGTTACCTACACAAGACAGACAAAATCCTGGCACAGATGGTATAGGTCATATCCAGGATCTACTCTATACTGAAGAACTATTGGCAATGAGTAGTTGCTGGGGGTAGGAGAGCAATTCTTTATAAAAGATAAGGCAATGGATAATTTTACATGCTCTAGTGCATGGCTGCACACTGATTCACAAACTGGCACTGATTCACAAACGAGATTTAGAGAATTATCAAGAAAAGGGGAAAAAAAAGTCATGAATTTGAGGGGAGGTCTGATGTGGTTGGAGAGGGAAAGAAGGAAGAGATGGGATTTTATTTCATTGCATACATAAAAGAAATTATCAAAAATTAAAAAAAAATTAGAAAATTACTCATACTGACTTTATTGTCATTGGGAAAACAAAGAATAATCTTTGCAGGGAATATTTTAAAAGTAATTTTTATCAAATATTTAAAAATATGATTTAATAATGCTTACATGAGTGAAATAAAAGAATAAAATATCACCCAATATAAATGAAATAAAACTTTTTTCTTGTACCAGTATGGGAAAAAGTCTGAAAGTAGTTTGAATGTATCACAAGTCAATGCAGATGTCAATTTGCTTACATGCAAAACTTGAAAAATAACATCTGAAAAAAGATACATCAGTATAATAACAAAATAGAAAATTTAACTTGGCTTTCACCATACATCTACTAATAATTTTGAAAATATATGGAGAAATAACATTATATTACTTCCTTCTCATAATATTAATTGTCATTGCTCATCCAATTTACCATGGAACACAGATAGATTAGTTGGTGCTAACTATACTTATGAATACCACACAAATATATATTCTGGAGGTTGGAAATCTAGCAAGGTGATAGAATATTTTCCTAACATTTGTGAGGCCATGATCATAACTACCACCATCAAATCATTACTGTTGAATACTCAATCTCAAGAAATACAAGTTATTCTCTAGAGAGCAGAAATTTAACTTTTAGTGGTTTAGAAAAATCATCCTTTTAAGAAATACTCACACAAAAAAAGAAATACTCACAGTAGATACATAAATATGTGTTGTAAACAAGGCGTTAAAATCTCACGGGGAAGTAAACTAATAGAAAAACCTATGTAAGGGCCTCTGGAGGGAGGCGTAATGAAAAAACAGTGCTAAAATCATCACCTTAGGGAAACTAAAGCAAAGCAGAGATACAAAAATATGTTTATTAATTTATTTGTTCATGTCTGCTGTTAAGTCTTGATTAAGAATTTTAATCTAAGCAGCATTGGATGAAGTATAGCAATTATCTTTATATCTAGCTAAAATGAAATGAAGAGTAAAATATAGTTAGAGTTGGAGTTTTTAGTCTACTGAAGCTATTTCTTGAAATGCTTATTTAAAACTTACAGACTGTAATTCAGCAAATGATTATAAAAAAAAAAAAAAAACTTCAGTGAGTAAAAAGCCTGAAAGAAGCTGGTGTGTATAATAAATAACTGTAAAAGTCAGGTGGAAAAGTAAAAACACAACCTAGGGCTGAAAGAAGAGGTCCACAGGAGAAATGGGTTAAACCTATCTTATTGCCTCTGATGGGGTCTGCTTGTTTTTGCAAACAGCTGTGGTAGAGAGTCCTAAAGCAAAGCTTCTTTGGAAGAACAAAGGTGATCAAAGGAGAGAGAGAAGAAGGGAGAGAGAGAGAGAGAGAGAGAGAGAGAGAGAGAGAGAGAGAGAGAGAGAGAGAGAGAGGAATATTTTGTTGCTCAAAGGTCTGGAGAGAATTTCTAGGTACATTTCTTGTCTCAGGGATAAAAATAATGTTCCATTCAACTCAACAGACGAAGTAAATGAGGTCACAAATGAAGGTTGTTCAGGATTTATTTGTGAATAATTGATGTATCTATTTAATATTTCTAGACATATGTTAATAAGTTCTTTTTTTGTTGGATTGAGCCCTTTAATACTACTTTGTGACAGGATTATTTGTCTTATGATTAAACTACACTCTGGAGTGTTGGCAATGTTCCACAACAACTAAAGAATAATTTAAAAAGGATTGCCCGGATTATAGTACTACTTTACTGCGTTACTGAAACTATTATTTTTCATGTTCTCCATAGGGCAAAGGGTTTATTCTTTTAAATCTCTTCAAAGAATTTTGAAGCAAAATGTTTCATTTTCTTTCATTGTAAAACTAATTTCCATGTACTAAGTTCCTTTTAAAGAGATAAAGTAGGGATGAGGAGGGAGATCCTATCTAGTGGGAAGCTCCCATTTTTTTATTGGTGTACTTGGCAATGCATAGTGGTGCAGACCCAGGTTTTTGACACACTGGCTCGTTTTGAGCCCTTCCGATACCAAGTTAGCTGGACTTTTGTTTTGTAGCCAATCTAGACAGATACAGTTGGGTTACAACTGAAAAAGTTGCCACCAATCAGTGCGATAGTGAGCGCTTCAAGGCTTCAGTATTAACTTTCCCTTCTGCATCTGCCAGATGCAGTTAGTAGTAGAGGAACAAGTGATCTTGCTTGTCACATACTTCACATTAACTGCAGTGCAAAGTGACAAGCTTTGACTGCTCCCAATCATTTTAGAGAACATGGTCTCCAATCTTACTTTATCGTTGGCAGTTAAAATGATATTTGTAGGATATTATTTCAGCATTTCACTATCTCTAAGAACACAGAGATGAATTCCAGGAACTGTTCCATGAGATCGAGAGATCCTGTCATTTTTGTGGCATTTGTCCATCAAGAGAAGGAATTTAACTGATCTGGTAGCTAATAGTTATTTGCCAAGCCCCCCCTCTAAAGAGATCTACATGGAGACAATACCATCATTGCAAATCCAGATTAGAGACAAATGAATATAAGTGACATGTATCTTTACATTTACACTGAAGAATTCATCACAAAACTTTCAAATCTATAAATACTATGTAATTAACTTTTTAATCTACAGATCATAAGGAAACTCCAGAAAGACAAAGGTCTAAAAGATAGACATCACAGAGATGAGGATCTGAAGTTGCCCTACTCTTTATACTTTTACTGTCTGAGTCA
Organism: Alexandromys fortis; assembly: GCF_014885135.2. NCBI lineage: Eukaryota > Metazoa > Chordata > Mammalia > Rodentia > Cricetidae > Alexandromys > Alexandromys fortis. Next base: position 381,204 of record NW_026067940.1, on the reverse strand, counting down.
TCAGCATCTTTTGTCTTTGTCACATTTTTTCTCCTATTATTAAAAAAATGCTTTTAAACAATTTGTTTGTTTAACAACACTATACTCTCTCTAAACAGTTGTGGATCATAATATTCCTTACAGGATATCTAACATAAGAGAAAGATCTTCAGAGAGTTTCTTTTTGAGAAATGATGGTTTATGCAATGTTTTGTGGATGAATATATTGAGCTGAGATTTATTTGTAAACTTGATAAGGGTCACTAAGGTGGGCAACAATCTCATACATCTATTTTCTTCAACTATTCCCATAAATGCACCTATTTCTTGTTGATGCTTAGAAACCACAGTTCAGAACACATTCGTGATGCCTGTCACTGGTTACTCATACATGGAATTAAAAGTACTCCAGACCAAAGCTATTACTATATTTGGGATGGCTTCAGTACTATAAAAGTAATACTGTGAGGTCAAGATGTTAACAGATCCATTATTAATATTAAAAGGCTATCTATTTGCTTCTAGGCAACTCCCAAAAGAAGTGAAATGAGTCATTTAATCTGTTAATGTAACATAGGATTGCTCTGTGAATGCTATAACAGCACTCATCAAAAGAGAGAATGCCTTTAAGTGAACCTCACTCATCGGCAATGGATTTGAAGGACCGAGAAGTCATTTCTGGCAAAAGTTACAAAAGAACAGAAAAAGGCTTCTTTTAAGTTGAGCACATTTCCTTACCCTTTCCATGAAAAATATGTTATAGTGAATTTCTCTTTAATGTCTCACATTTAAAAAAGCATTCTTGTATCACCATTAACCCCGCAGAGTCTATTTTCTGAACATATTTATTTCTTCATTGAAAATAATGAAATTATCTTTGCATCAAGATAGTTGAAAAACAAATTCTTTTTAAGGAAATACTGAATTATACAGGAAGAGAGATGAAAAAAGACAAGTGCGTTTAAACATTATTAACCCACGTTCTATTTATTGTGAAATGAAACATTTAACTCACATTTCAGGGACAACAGAATCGATTTAACACTACCATTGAGACACAGAACTGTCGAAATACAGAAATGACAAAAGGAAAATTGTCCTTTATTTACCTATGTCAAGTATATTAAAGCAAACTATGTTTTGAGAAAAATAAAATTTTCAGCCTAAATAGGAAAATTACCTATCTATATGCAACACCATGCAATTAGGAAATCCTTCATAATAAGCATTATATCAGCTTATAATGATTAGCAAAGAATGTAAGGATTAGCAAAGATCTTGGAATTGAAGGTATTCCTTGACAAAGAAAGCTATGGTTAAGCTGTTGCAATGGAAAATTCTAAACAGGGCTGGAGAGATGGTTCAGCCATTAAAGGCTAGGATCACAATGCAAAAAATAAGGGAAAGCCTAAATGGGCCAACATTGGGTCAAGAAATAGAACTTATTAAATGCTTTTAGACAGATTAAACTGTTGGAACAGACCACGTACTTACGAAAGAAATAATCTTTACATTAAGGGTCTTAACCAATAGAGGAAGAACAAACACTTCTAACTAGTTTGGAAACAAACACCATACTGACATTAAAATCTTTTTCTAAGTATGTGAGATACTAAATTTACAGTTCAGAATTCAAAGCTAAAACTGATAAAAAAATCCTAAAATTAATTTTAGAAAATTAAATATAGCAGTTACAAAAATATAGTAAATTATTAAAGTGAATGTTATGCACACAATTCAATTATGTTTTGCTCTTTGGAACTCAACCCATAAATTCTATGATATTAAAAAAATAAAGGAGAATTCACACCTTATTTTATTCAACCCTAGGATATCACTGGAGAAAACACAGTGTCAATTACAGCACCACAAAGTGGTTCAGCAGGTTAAGATACTTGTTCCCAGACATGAAAAACTGACTTTGATCCCCAGTTAAGTGGAAAGAGGGAAACTGCTTGTTAATGGTTCTCTGACCTCCACATAAGTGTCATGCCATGTATTTACACACACACGCACACACACACACACACACAATCACACACACATACACATGCATGTGCAAACACAAACACACTCAATAAAATTTTAAAAGAAGACTTAAAAAGCAATAAAAACATTCTTGGTCTGACAAAGGTCACTTCCAGGAAATGTAAATTGATATTCTTTTAAGGGTAACTTTCAGACACATGTATACAATATTTTATTACATAGATGTACATTACCTAGCCATGGTTTATATAGATATCTTCATACAAAGTTATCATAGACTTCAACCAAACTAATACCTTTCCATTTTCTTCATCTTCCTTCTTCTGTTGACCCATGCAATTCCCTTAGATAATTTCTCATATATATGTGTGTATACATGTAAATATGGGATACTTATATAAAATAAAGAATTCTCAAATAACAGAATATATACATTATTTTTACTGAGTATGATTTATTACACTTAATATAATAATATCAAGTTGTGTCCATTTTTCAGAAAGAACATAATTTCAGTTTTTTTTTTTGCAGGTGAATGAATCTGCTTACAGATATATACCACATGGCCACTATATATCTGTAGATGAATCTCTAAGGTCATTCACTAACTTATTATTTGTGTACAGCACTGTAGTGAATACTGATATGTACACACACCTGTGATATGGTGACCTTGAGTTCTGTTATAGATGCAGAAGTGGTATAGCTTAGTCACAGGGGAGGTCCTGTTTTAGTTTTGTGAGTAACTACCTATTGATTTTGCCTGTACTAATTTGCATTCCCCACAGCTATGTATAAGAGGTCTCATTTCCTTTATTATCCTCACTAGAAGTTTTTTACTTTATATAATTTTTTAATGATAACAATTTTCAATAGAATGAGAAGAGCTCTTAATGTAGCTTTAGTACACACACACACACACACACACACGTGCACACACACGAGTACCTTTACAAATGTTCATTAGTTATTAACTACCCTAAAATAAAAAAGGTTCTTGTTTGCACAAATAAAGCATGCCTGAAGATCAGAGGGTGGAGCTAGCCACTAGCTAATCATAGAGGTCTGGAGTCTGTACAGACAGATAGGGAGTGAGAGAGAAGAAGTGATAAGGTGGGAGGAGACAGGAACTCACTCTCTTTACAGCTGGGAAGTTGAGTAGGTAAGGTGGCTGTTGTGTTGCTCCTTTGTCTATCTGATCTCTGTATTTTCTCCAATATCAACTCTGAGTTTTTATTTTTAAGAGCTATTAGACTTGTGCTACAGTTTATTAAAGATTTTAATCTTTAGTAAATATATATAAATATTTAGGAATAAACTTAAAATACATGGTGTCTTAGGGTTTTTATGACTGTGAAGAGACACCATGACCAAGGCAACTCATGTAAAGAAAACGTTTCATTGGGATGGCTTGCTTACAGTTTCAAAGGTTCAGTCCATTATCAACATGGTGGGGACATGTGGGCAGACATGGTACTGGAGAGGTAGCTATTGAAAGATTGCCTAAAAATATTTTTAATATCTTTGTTATATTCTTTTAATCTAATGGGCAATCATAGTTTAATTAGATTGTATATATATATACATATATAAACAGAACTGGAATAATGTGAATATATTTAAAAATATGGGGCTGGAAAGATGGCTTGATGCATAAAGGCAGCTACCTCTAACTCTGACAACCAAAGCTCAGTCCTCACAAGTCACAGGTTGGAAGGGAAAAAAATCCAAAATCCATAAATTGTCCTCTCACTTCTACATGTGCACTGTGGTGTGCATGTACATGTGTGGGCAAATACACACATGCACACACACAGTAAAAACAAACAAATAAATAAATTGTAATAAAAATATTATGTTGGGGGATATTATTTTGAGGTGTGTGACTTTCGTTTATGCTGCACTTGTTTAACACTGTAAAGCTGTGATTCTTTGCTGATCTAAAACACCTGATGGTCCTAATAAAGAGCTGAATGGCCAATAGTGACGCAGGAGCAAGAATAGGTAGGACTGGCAGGTAGAGAGTATAAATAGAAGGAGAAATCTAGAAGAAGAGAAGTAGCAAGCAACAAGAGAACATTTGGAGGAAGATGTCATGGGCTAGCTACCCAGCCACCCAGCCAGCCATGGAGAAAGACTGAGAGTGAAATATACAGAAGTAAGAAAAGGAAAAAGCCCAGAGGCAAAAAGTAGTTAGAATAATTTAGGTTAGAAAAGCTGGAAAGAAACAAGCAAAGCTAAGGCAGGTATTAATAATTAAGAATAAGTCTCCACCTGTGATTGTTTTGGGAGCTGGGGGGTGCCCCCGCAAAAGCCAAAAGAGTAAAACTTCACACAAAATATTAACATGCTATTAGCATAAAATTAATGTAAAACATGTTAACATATATTAGCATAAAATTTGTTAAAGAAATTTTAAACAAATACAGTTACTGAAGTATCATGCAATTTATTTGGAGAGTAATGATGGTGGGCAGTATGAATAAAATATAGCAATTTAATCAACTAGAAGCAAAATAATTTCTGATACTTCTGATCAAAGTATGGTAGCAAGTTTTACTCCCCTCTATTACTTTGAGTAATGGAAACCATATTTTAACTGTAGTAGCTGATAGTATGAAACGTTTAAAATATCTAATCAAAGCATTTGGATGAGAATAATAGTATCATATATTTAGTAAGATGGAAGAATAAAAAAGAAAGACACCAATGTGAAGTTTTAATGAGCAATTAATCTCTGGGGTCTTTATTAATCTTTACTTATACCTACTCATGACTGTCAAAAGAGAGAGACATTTGCTAAAACTGCCTTTAGAACTAACATTTACTAAACAATATATAAGACTTCAAATTTTTGCTATACTGCAAGAAGGACATAATGTTTGTTATATCTGTATGTTTACTGTATTTCACAATGCAAAATGTTAACAAATTTAGTCAGCAGAGTCATATTGTAGCTATGGTGGACAGTTTAGTGGCGGGCTAGGGAATTGCTTCATAAAGAACAGAATCCTTCAGGAACCTGAAAATCAGAGTTCCTCTATTTCAGTCAAGCTCTGTTGCCTTCCTTCACTAAGACAGCAAATTTTTCCAACTGTTGTTATGGAAGGTATTTTCTGGAAGCAATCTTGCACAGGAGAAATAAAAGGAAATGTATTTCCAAGATTTTAGGATTGTAGTTCGTGTATAGAATAAATTAAGATGAGAGAGCTGCCAGGGAACCCAAATATAAACAGAATTACACAGAAAAAAGCCTGTTGTTATTTTCTTTTGATGATTTAGATGGAGCATAGACATATACAGGAGATGAACTAACTACCCATTATGACTCTAGAAGATGCTAGTCTGAACCAATTACAGCTACTTTAAAGGTAGATTCTTGACAGAATCACACTGTGCTTATATAAGAAATTGTATCATTTCCTGTGCTTGCTTTAAAACACATTCATATGTATTTATATGCTGTGTTAAAGATAATTCTACAAATCTTTATTATCCATTGAAGTTTGAGCCTTATTATTCTTAGTCAATGCTTTTTCCTCTAACTACTGCATTTGGAGGGGACCATGGAGATGCGACTTGATGATAAGTAATGCAGCAATTTGACGGAAATGGTGCCTGAAAGATTCTTTGTGTTGATATGAATTCATTTCCTTTCTTTTTAAATCCAAAACAATTAACAGCAAAAATAATTTCCCCATTAAATTAGCAAATTTTTGTTTTATTTCATAAGAAATTTCATTATTATCTGAGTTTGAAATATGCAAATGATTGTCATTTTCTTATGACAGATTTGGGAATATTAATTTTTCAAGTATTTTATATGATAGTTTAGTTAAGTCTACCCGGGATAGTAATGTCAATTATCCTTGTTAAGTTTAGAAATACAGTATAATAAGAACCATCACACTTTGTTTTAAATGTTGGCTGCTAGATCATTTTACAGATATTTAGTGGTTCAATGGCATATTTTTGCCTTTTTTATGTCAGCTAAATTTATCGATTAGTATGACAGATCAAACAAGAATGTACAACATAATATTTAATTAATATTAAAAATAAAGTTGGTATATCTATAATGCTCAGCTTTATTTTCTCGGGCCTTATTAACCTAATTGTATGTAGTTCCCTCAGTAAGACAGCATTGTTAGATGAAAATGCACACTAATTATAGTTTGTGTAGATTATTTTAGCTTTGAGTTTCTTTTGATTATAATACTGAGGTCTAAACCTAAGCCTTCACTTCTGGGGAAGCACCTGGCATGAAGCCACAGCTCCCCAGTTCACCGTTTTCCCTTCACTTTTTCAGTTTGATAGCATCTAAATTTCCTAGGTTAGCCTGCCCCTCACTCTGCAGCCCACACTGCAGTTGAACCGGTGATCTTCCTGCCTCAGACTCCTGAGTAGTTGGGATGAGAAGCCTGTACCTGTAGGACTATCACTTATTATAAATCTTTCTTATGTTTGGGAAAGTGCTTTATTCACTTGAGAAGGGAATTTAGTAGGATACGCAAGAGTACGGTACATGTAGACCATAAGCATGGAGAATAATGAAATATCAAGGTATATACTAGTATGCATATGGTGGCTTTGTTGAATACTGGAAATAAACAATCTGGTAGGGTTTTAATTTTAAATGGAACCCTAACACTATAGTGTTGAGTTAGAAAAATCCAATCTTGTTTTTAATGCTTTTTTTGTTCTTTAATAGTTTCTAGATAGATATTATTATCTATAGTTGATAGCAATTTAGACATTCCACTAAGTTCATTTATTAAAACTTCATTATATCAAATTAAGCTGTCAATTCCCATTAACGTAATTACAAATTAATCAGGTGTGAAACTTTTTACGAAGTAGAGAGACTTACCATAGTCGTTTCTGCAATGGAGCCAAAGCTGTTTATGAATATGTTGCACGTTACATTAACTGGAGGCCCTGGAAAAAGAGAAGACTATTATAGAGGCTGATGGATGCCTACCTAAAATATGTCCAAGTCATTCTGTGCTTTTCATCATTGTAAAAAAAAAAAGGGGTTTTCGTTTTTATATGTGCACAGATACACATTCCTGCGCTTAGTGAAAACTCTCAAGGTTGGTATGACGTCCTTTGAACATAAACACTGTGTCGTATATAAAAATGTATTCTAGTGAATATAAAGACTGCATATTGTGGAGGTCTATTTTCATGCCTCAGAAAGACCAAATGCAACCAATCTTGGTTGATCTCGGGCTTTGTACAGGCAAGAAGGAAAGGAGAAGGCAGAGTCAATATTTTAACCTAGAATTAGTAGCTGATTTCTGACTGTCTGATGAGCATAGTCACATGATAAAGATAGTCACATGATGAAGATAGTCACATGAGGAAGATAGTCACATGATAAAGATAGTCACATATGAATCACTTTAGAGAAATTCTTCTGTTCTTTTCCTTAGGATATTTTTCTGTCTCTGCATGTCTTCTAAAACTTTGTTGAAAACTAGAAGCATTACATAAGCTATGGTGATACATAGCTAGACAATGTGTCGTGGTACACCTTCAGTCCCAAACACGCCTTTGCCTCCAATTCACAGTTTTTATTGCTTTTAGATTTTATTCTTTGTTGGTCAGCAATTTACAGTGATTTCTAGTCACTGATTTTTTTTTTTCTGTGAGCTTTAAGGTCAGAATGGTTGGAGAGTGGTTTGAGTTTCTTGAGCCTGTAATTATGTACTCAGTCAGGGAGTTTCATTTTCTTTGAGGAACAGCTTCTATGCTCAGAAAGATATTACTCTCTATCTTACCTTTCTGTTCCTAATACAGGGCCCGGACTCGGTCAGAATGGTCTTCTCTTCAGTCTCCTCTGGGTATACACATAGCCCTCTGCCCTGTATAGCTTCCACAGTTGTCAGAACACAGGAGAGCTTTTCCAAGTTTCATAAGCTTCTCATACCTCAGGTTTGTTTAGTATACTGAACAGACTCTTACTTGCAGTTGGGAACAATAGAGAGGAAATCCAGCTTCTGATTGTTTTCAATAAATGTCCAGAGAACCATGACTTTCCCCAAATATGGTCTAAGACAAGGAATTATTATCTTCTGTCATGACAGTATGGACAGGCCACACAGTGACAACCCTCTCTAGATATCTTATCTAAAGAGCGACCAGCGCTGCCTGTTCTCATAGAAGCTGCTAGAATGGTGCTACATTTCAGACTACTATAAACCTGGGTATGAAACCAAGTTTAAATATATTTTGGTGTTAAAAATTCCATCAATTTTCTTGAATAAACACTTCTCAGACTGTTAGGAGCATGTGCTTTATTTTTAGGATTCTAAAAGCTAATTTTGATGATTCTGCCAATGTTTTATTGAAAGAGAAGATTCGTTGCTTAACAATTATCCAGTCCCTTTTCTTACTCTATGTTCTTTCCCCTAATATTCTTTACATAGTATTCTACAAACATTCAATTATCTGGCCCCAAGTTTTGTAATTAGCTGATAATTATGTAAATGAAACATTTTGTTGTATAGGTTAAATTTCTCTGCTTTAAAATTTATTTAAATTAATCATATAAATATATACAAGCTAACATATGAGAATAATTTATTTTATTTCCTTAGTTAATACATAAGAGTAAATTTATTTTCAAGTTTAGTATAGGAAAATAGCCTCTAGGCCTATCTTTATCTTTCTTTTTATAGAAAAATAATCATTAACTAACTCTTTAAACAGATTTGTTGGAAACTTGGGGGATGACTATGTGGGTAAAAGTATGTGCTATGCAAAGATAAGGACCCGAGTTCCAATCCTAAGTACCCAAATAAAATCATCTAGACATACATACATGTACCTGCAGCCCCAACATTGATGGGTGGAGACTAGTGGGTTTCAGGAACTCTCTGGTCATTATAGCCTAAACAGCTAACTCTCAGTTCAGTGAGAGACTTTCTCTCAAGGTAATAAAGGACAAAATAATATAGAGAGACACTTAATACCCACTTCTGATTCCTACATTTGAGCATATGTCATGTATATCTGCATACAACAACACACATACACACACACACACATCCTAACAATAAGAACAGAAAGGAGAGAGATTCTTTGTGTATTTACCTAAAGTTATCTAAATGAGGTAATTAATGGTGTAGGTATATGTTCTGATGCTCACACAGAAGCTAAAGACTAAATCTTTTCTTCATACCCCAAACACAAAAATATTATTGATATCTTATTACCTGCACAGATTTAAATTATCATTTTATGTCATATTCATTTTCTAAAATTATTGTAGCAATGAAAATATTCTCCAAGTGTCTTATTAACTGATACACATGTTTCTGAGTGTTACCCCTAGTTACCACCCCTAGTTGATCAGGCGTTTGAATATAAAGGTTTATGTATGACATAAGGGAACAAATTTGTATTCACAGAAGAGCAATGTTCAGAGGAAAAAATAGGTCAGAATTAGGTCAATTTACAAAGAGTTGGGAAAACAAAGGAAGCCAGAAAAATACCTAATTTAATTTCATTTTTTATAGATCCTTTTTTTCGAAATTGATAATTGTATTGTTTTCCACATAGCTTCCTCCAGTGTGTCATAACCACAGGGTCTGAAATATCTAGATTATCCATCTGTCTATGTATGCAACTCTTTAGATACTGTAGCAGTTTTATTTTCCTTGGTCCTATAACCCAATATATTTTTCTTTATAACATAGCAGACAACCTGTTTAAAGTGTGTGTGCTGCCAACAGTGCACTGGGAAATGTCCCCACTGCCTTGTTTCGTGGGATGCTCTTCCATGGTGCCCATTTCTTCTTTGTAGGTTCATTTCTTCATATTAATTGAAGATGTCTTCTGTTAACTTTCGATGGAGTACATAAGACTCCAATGCCTTAAAGATCCCTTCCCTACAGATGCATTTTTGTATTGCTCTCATTCTTAATATGTAGTTAGGCTTTCTTATAAAAATTGAAAGTGGAGAGCCGGGTAGTGGTGGCGCACACCTTTAATCCCAGCACTTGGGAGGCAGAGGCAGGCGGATCTCTGTGGGTTCGAGACCAGCCTGGTCTACAAGAGCTAGTTCCAGGACAGGCTCCAAAACCACAGAGAAACCCTGTCTCGGAAAAAAAAAAAATTGAAAGTGGGACTACTGTTTTGCTTGTAAATTTTGAAGTTCCTCCTCACTTCCCAACACTGCTGTAGAAAATTACAAGATTATGATTCGTGACCTTTGCGAATGACCTAACGTTCTTTCTAAAATAGTGTCAGCAAGGGGGCCAATGCCATATTCATGACTTGTGCATGTTCACACTGTTATAATAATTTTAGACAGTGAATGTGGCATAAATCCAAAATTCTAACTATGTGAAGGTAAGATGATTTAAAAATAATTTTGTGTTTGGGATATGGGTGGATGCATAAAAATGATTCAATCTTTATCCTCTGTGTGAGTATAAAAACACACGCCTACAACATTAAATTTTCTGTTTCTGCAACCCACACCAATTGAAGGCTAAGCTTTGGAGCCCAGTCGTATTGAGTACATCTACCAAACACGCTCATACCTTTGGCTGAGGAAACCTGCCAAAGAGAAGTTTGAGAGACTGCAAGAGTCAAACACTCAGTGCATTTGCTGTGAGGTCATGATTGCTAGCAATATCAGAAGAGACATACAAGAAGTCTCACCACCATGACTCTCCAAATGTGAATTGACTAAGGAGGCATTAATGGAATCCCAAGGAGGATAGGAAAAGTCCCATGAGACCTCGACCCTACACAAAAAATAATAAGCAATGTGTAAAGCTGTTAGTGTGAGAGTCATCTCCAGGGAAAAGAACAGTAAATGGCTTTCCATTGTTAAGCAGTCAGCTCGGAAAACATATATCCAATTAATAATTTGATCGAACAGTTTATATTTAGGAATATAGGTATATTTATATTTATATAATTATATGGATGCAATGCAATTACTCATTAAAAACATAAATTTAAAGAATGGTGTATGGTAGGAAGGGTTCAGGGGAGGAAAGGAAAATGAGAAATACTTTAATAATATTATAGTCTCAAACATAAAATTGAAAATAGAAAAATCAAACAGATGAGCAAAAAATATCTTATTGAGATAAATTGAGGTAAATACCCATAGAACCTGTGGTTAGGAAACCCACAGAGACAGCTGACCAGAGCTAGTGGGAGCTCTCTGCCTGGACTGACAGCTGGGGTACCTGCATAGGGCCCAACTAGGCCCTCTGACTATGGGGTCATTTCTGTGGCTTGGCCAGTTTGTGGGGCCACTAACAGTGGAACCAAGATTTATCCTTAGTTCATGAACTGGCTTTTTGGAGATCATTCCCTAGAGAGGGACATCTTACTCAGCTTTGATACAGAAGGGAGGGGCTTGGTCCTGCCTCAATTTGATATGCTTGACTTTGTTGACTCCTCATTGGAGGCCTTACCCTTTCTGAGGAGTGGATGGGGGTAACGGGTGGGAGGAAAACAGTGTTGGGGGGAGGGAGGAGGGGACAGAGGAGAAACTGTTTGGTACATAAATGAAAATAAAAACTTTTAAATAAAGGAATAGAATAGGGAATTTACTCCACCATTTCTTTATATTTCATCAAAAGGAAAATGTGACATCACAGTTAAGTGTTAGAGGTAAATTTTTCCTTCACTCTATGTAAGTCTAAAGTAAGGGCCTCTGAACATACACACAGGTAGATGGTATCCTTAAAATTTGGAAGGAGCATTTGGCATTTCCAGGCTCCTAAGGTGTGATTCCACCTAACAGTAAAAACACTGCTATTTTCTCTGGCTGATTACAACAGGAATACAGGTCTCAGGGTCAGTCTTCACTTTCAGACTAATTATGTCATACCTTCTTGATTTTCCCTTAAACAGAAAAACATGAATTCACTAGTGTTGATTTCATTCACTTTAAATAAAATGGGATGGAGATGCAAAATAAGATGCAGATACCAGTACTCTGGGGACCACAGCCTGGGGAGCTGTAAAAGGACTCAGGGCCCCATTCATTTGTTGAAATTGAGATAAAGAAAACAGAAGGAGGCGACTTGCTATCCTTGTTTTTATCGAGAAGGGCCTTTGCTGTAAAACTTTGATTTGCACTAGGCATAGAGTAAATGGTAATTTAATTGTTTCTCTAATTAATTTTTGTAGCATCTTTTAAGTGTGATTTTAATTAAAAAATATGAATAGTAACAGAGGAAATAAAATTAGGACAAAATAATTTAAAAATTTTAACTCTAAAGCATTTTTTTAATGAACAAATGCCTCAGGGCACATCTTCATTACCCCACAAAGGTTTAAAGAGTAAATATCATATTACCAGGAGAAACCACTGAAATCGTTGATTTTTATTCCCTAAAATATGGTAATGCCACTCTCTGTTGAACAGAGATTTGAATATAAAGGTCAAAGAATGTCCTGAGCAAACTAACATGCTTCTACAAAAGAACGAGGACAAAAAGAAAGATCGCCAGTTAAGCTCCACAATATGGCAGCCCGTTCCACTCTGTGATGTCACCAACAAGATGCAGAAGGCCATTAACAAAGTAAATAGTCATTTTCAAATTTAATGTGGAAATAAAGGAACTTCCGGTGGTCTCGGCTTTAACTTCATATTTTGTCTTGTCAGATATATATTTTGCCTGTGTGTAATCCACACAAATTCTATTTGATATTCAATCAATTAGTTAAGAGTTTATGCATTCTTCCCTATGCAAGAAAGGACAATGAATTCAGGCATCAAATTCTAAATACGTTTTTAGAAAGTACAATACATACTCATTCAAAAGACATGTGGATATGTAAATAATATTAACATATTTATATCATATTGAAATATTAAAATAAACATCAATTTGGTTATAAAGGTCAATGTTTTAGATCCAGGACTCTTGTTAGGTCAAAGTTTTTGATATATACTTCATGATCCTCTTGGGGCCTTTACAGATGCTTGATAATGTAACTGTAAGAGTGTATTGATCAAATTTTGTCATTTTCATTTCCAAAGGTGCCTTTAGGTTCTCCTGGTAACATTCATGAGCATGAATTATAGATGCTTGAAGCTATCCATTGCACCTGTTTCATCTTATGAATGAAATTGAGACCAAGTGAGGTGGTTGCTTCTCTTTCCTTGATGGAAGAGTTGGTGTAGAGCATAATAAAAGCAGCAGTGTGGTGAATCTTAAAGAAAAAAAGGGGGGGAAGGAAAAATATCATCTTGACACAAGGTAGAGACACCCTGGAAGGGGAAATCTCAACTGAAGAATTGCCTCTATCTGATGGGCCTATGATTTTTATGCCCAAATCTGCAAAGCCCCCCAAAAGCCAACAAGGAGACTGAGTAAAAGCAAAGAACCTTTATTTTATGGAACTTTGCAAGCTTGGTCTCTCCACATGTCCAACGGAGTGGAATAAATGGAGAGTCCCGAGCTCAGTTAGAGTTGGGTTTTTATAGTAGTAAAGGTGGGGGTGAGAGGTATAGGACATCTGATTGGCTGACTTTTGTCTAGGGGTGTCCTGGTGAATATGTGCTGGCAGGTGATTCTATCTACAGCGGTTGGAATGTTAGGCATTTCCTTTAGATGTTCTATTCTTGAGTAGTGCCCAGATAATTTTAGTTTATAGTCCTTCCTGCAACCAGGTATTGCTTCAGGGTAAACTACGGAGACTCAGGCCTCCATTAAACTTACTGATGGCTGAGTCTTACTATGGCAGGTGATAATGGTTGGAAGTAAAGAACTTCCTTTGGGTGGTCTGTTCATATTTAGCTTATCATGGCTGGCTCCTACAGGGGTAAGTCTTTGGCACATTTTTTAAAGTAGTGATTGATATGGGAAGATCAATTGTAGATGATGCCAACCCTGGACAGGTATCCTATGTTATATAAAAAAAACAACCTGAACAAGCCAGTAAGTAAGCATCATTCCTGCATGCTCTCTGCTCTGGTTTCTATCGCCAAGTTCCTGCCTTGGCTTTCCTTTGTTTTGGACTTTCACCTCTATGCCGTGACCTCTCTCATTCCCACATTGTTTTAATTCTTGATATTTCATCAAAGCAAACCAAAATAACTAGAACGAGGAGGTATCCTTGCACTACTGTGGAATCCCTAATTTTACTGAGGAATGAAATCTTGGGAGGATAGGATATAGGAGATTTGTGTAATGGTACGAGAGTAATATGGAATGGACCCAGCTGAGGACAGTGAGCATGAAGAGAGAATCAAAGAATGAGATGACTACAGCACTGTCAGGCTTTGAAGAAACTATGTTCTACCCATAAGACTGGAACACGTCAGAGAATCCAGCAATTTTGGAGTTTCCTTTTTATCTTAAGTATCTTTTGAAAACTTTTATGGAGTATGAAACTCTGAGAAGATGGTAAATCTACTTGCTATCACTGGCGGCACCTGTTTAACAGCCCTTGGCCAATCTGTTACTTCTCCGTGCCAATGCGAAAGCTGTTATATCCATCCAATACACCCCTATGTTTAGCAACAGAGCAAATAACTGCTACAGCATCCATATGGCCAACTGTGCTTCTAAATTGTTCATTACAGTCCACATCCTTGGCCTGAAAAGCAAATGACAGTAGTTGCAGATGTTTTCAGTGGCAATCTCTCTTTTAAATGCCCCTTAAAGACATAGAACACGGCTTTTAAGTTTAGAGATGAAGAAAAAGCAGAGTATCAAAGTGCAATTCAGACACTTGGTGGAGATGTTATTTTTAATCACAGTGGAGAAAGTGTTCATTGGGCCAATGTAGAGCAAACAATCAAACAACTCAAATTTTCATAAGAATGACTCTGAGGAATTTGTAACAGAATTCTGTACCAAAGCTTTACCCTTCTTAAAGACAGTATAATTGAAGATGAAAAATAACCCAACCTAGAGATTTGTTTTTATTTTAGCTAAATGAATATACATGTCGCTTGGGAGAACTCTCCTTTTTCTTAAATGAGCAAAATATTCTTGATGACTATAAATACAGATTTATAATTTGTACTTTAGGAATAAAAATAGAAATCCATTTATTCTATTCACAGAAATGCAGTTCCAATTTTTTTCAGATGGCTGTTGTAAGATAGGTTTATGTGCTGGCGGTCCCTAGAGTTTTACAGGAGAGAAGCATTTCTGTAGGGAAAGGCTACAAGACATGGCATGTTAGGTAGAGATCAAGTGGGAAGTGCATTTATACAGTGAGAAATATGATGAGCTATAAGATCCAGGAAAGAACAGGGAGTGTGTGCTTTTCTGTTCCTAACCCATAGACATGGAATTTGAAGGACACTCTTCTCAGGAGGATACACAGAGAAGGATTTCAGACTGCAACCAATGTGGGGAACAAACAATACAAAGTAGCACCAGAGATTCGTTACACTTTGATCAAATAAATAATTGTATGGAGGGTAATGGGAGTCAAGTTCCTGCTCTTAGATGAGAAATTATGAAAACAGAGAAACCGATATAAACTTTATAGACCGGTAAATATCAATAAAAAACCAAGGTCTTCAGTGATCACACCTAAGGAAGTAAATACAAAAATATCTGCAAACATATGTGTATGTAATGTTTGTGTATATGTGGCTACATATATCTCCTATATGTAGATATATCTTAATGGATAACAATGTGAAAGTTATCAGTAATGATAATATCAATATGACCTATGTTTGATAATATGCAACCTATAATAATACAGCCAAGATAAACCTATACAGACAAGATAAACTATAAACAAAATACAGTTGAGGAAATACTTGATAAATGAGAGGTAAGTTATTTTCTTCTAAGTCACTGAAAAAAATGCTTTAATGCCAAGACATTTTTAGATGTCTGCTTGTTTTCTAATTAGAGAGAAAGAATGGGGTATAGATTTGAGCAGGTAGGGAGATTGGGAGGACATGGGAACATTTGAGAGAGTGGAAACTAATGAGAATATAGTGTATGAAAACATACTTTCAATTTAAAAAAAAAAAAAGAAGAGATGTTTCAGACAGTGATTGTAAACTGGATAGCACTATTAAGGAATCATTATTATTTAAATAGCTGATGAAGTATAATTGGGAATTTGGAAGTTAGATGGAAGTGGTATCTTCATGCTATGTTGCTAGTTGTAGTGGTTATCAAAGCTAATGCTCTTGCTTCTAGTAACGGATTGAGTGTATGATTTCAGATCACTAACTTGCAGTGAAGTAGATTAATTTTTAAAAGGGGGTTTTTATTGTATTTGTTATTATGATTATTTGAGAATGTTTTGAACTTAAAAGCTAGATAATTACTATATAAATTGTAATTTAAAGGTAAATCAATGGACTACAGGGAGCCAATCCCAATCAATATATCTCTATCACAGCTGCTCCATCTAGGAATCAGGGACTATCATAGAAGAAAGGATGAAAATATTTTTAAGACCCAGAGGATCAACACATCATCTGTAGGCACAGTCTTTCCTAGAATGTTAATGGATATGATAACATTGAAGGGGCATGTCCTGCTGCCTCACCTCTATGCAAAGAACTAGAGGAAACTAACAACTGCTGGGAAGAGAATCGACTTTCCCTGAAGTGAGCATGCTTTTTGGTTGTCAAGTGGAGAGTGGTAGGCCCTGGAACATATATACATGATCAACAGTAACAGACTCCACAGGAGATGTATTTATATATTTGTGCATATCTACATGAAACAAGAGTAATTTAAATATTTGTGTGTTTATACATATCTATCTGTAACACAGTAATGAAAAAAGAGGCTATCTAGGTGAGACTTTTGGGGCTTAGGAGTGATTAGAGCAGGGGTAACTGTGAGGGGCTGGAAGGATAAAAGGTAACACAAAAGTGACTCTATTTTAATTAAAACATTTTAAGAAATAATAGTAGAACAAAGCTATAATATACTTTGACTATGTAGACATATATAATTTTAGAAAAGTATCTTCCTCAATAGGCAGTGTCACAATGATCTTATAATATGTAGACATACAAAGAGAAAGCTGTTTCCCCAAAAGAGCAAGAAAAATTGTGTTTTGGTACACAGGAATAGCTCAAAATAAGAAAATAATATTCTTAAAATATTCATCTAATATAATAAAATATGTAGGTATAATACATTAAGGGGTATTCCACAGCCAGGCCATTGTAAGGGGCAAAACTCAACAGCGAACACCAAGCAAAGGCCTGGCTCAGCCTTTCCTTTCCAATTTCATTTTCTAGAGAAAGAAATATTCTTAAAAAATGACAGAGTGAAAAAGAAAAGAGTTGGGGGAGAAATACAAAAGCTGCAAAGATGCCCACGACAATCAACTTGATTGCTCAGAACTAAGTGGCATTTTACCACTCACAAGAAATTTGGTGGTTTGATATGAATGAATAATATTAATAAATCTGATTTGTCCTATGCAATTTTAAAAATTGGAATTTTAGTGTAGCAAAACTATTCTTATAATGAGGATGTATAAATGATACAAAGACAATATGCTATTTATAAATTTTTATAGCCTGCGAAAACTGTTCAACACAAAGCTAGAGCTCTAGGGCAAAGTAAGGGCTCTAGTCCATCAACGATGATAAATTAACTATTTTAATATAAGATGCCAATAGTGAACAAATTATCAGAATGGATGCATCTGCATCTCATAACCCATATTCGCTAAAGCATAGACTGTTTTTAACAAGTGCCTAAAATTTAAAACAAAGGTTTCTAGGCAAACCAGAGCACAAAAAAATATGTTCATTTAATTCCCATCCTGAAAATTAAAAAGGAATTTATTATTTCTTCTGGTTGCTTCTGGTTTATAGAGATATAAATAGAAATGAACTACTGATGCTAGGCTTTTGCTCCAGACAGTGGGATAACAGGTAGGCATTAATACACACACACACACTCCTCTAGCAAAAAGCTGATATAAGACATACAGGTATTTAGAAGCCAGGCATGGTGGAAAACACCTATAATACTACCTTATTGACACCGAGGCAGATGAATGGCCATGAGCATGACTCTGGCTTGAGCTATATGGAATACATAGCAAGGTCTTGTCTCAGAAAAAACGAAACCAACCCAATAATAAATAACTATTAAGAAGAGAACAGTACTGTTTGTCCACACCAGGCACATTCTACTTTCTCTAAACATGAACACGGCTTTTCTTTTGTAAGCACAGCTCTTATTAATACACTATTTCAAAGACTATTGGAAAGAAGTGCTAGAGTTTCTGGCAGAGTCAATTTGAAAACCTCACTTCTTTAAGCACACCACACCCGAGGCAGTACACAGAATAGCTACCTTTGAAGTTAGGCCTGATTCTTGCATCATACCCTGAAGTCCGCCCCATTAGTTTGTCCAGAAAATCTGAAGGGGACATTGGAGCACTGCGAGGTCTGGCACTGTTCGTTTCCTTTGTGGCGACCAAACTGCAGATGAAAAGAAAATGAGAGACTTTACAAACAGAAGTCAGACACTGCTTCCTAGAAGAGTCAAATGTGAAGTAAGAATATCTTTGGCAAGAACACCAAAGGAAACTTAAATACCACACAGTGAACATTATGAGACAAATATTTATGAATTTATGATCAATGATATTAATAAAATCTCACATATAGTCTTTCATTTGTTAGTGGTGGCTTCATGTTGTATTAAACCTGGAGACAATCTATTCCAAATTTTTAAGCTTTCAGAATCTGTTTATGCAGACGTGATGTCAGACTGCCATTTTGGCTAAAGGTATCCCCAGTACTTGAGGTATAAAAATATAAAAGTGCAGCTGTGATGTGTAATTTTCATTGCTTCTATTGAGACAAAACTCCCACCTTTTAGGTTTTGTACATTTTGCTCAGCAGTAACTAAACTACTATAAAATATGTAGATAATATTGTTCTTCATTCAGTTAAAATGCCTCCTCTATTAATAGCAATTTGTTCAATTCATTTATTTACACTTGTATACTGTTTCTCTGTTATATACATTTTGTTAACATCTCCCCCCATCAGTGATTGAGGTAGCTGGCAGAGCTGTAACATTTGGAAGAACAGGCTCTTAACCTCACCTGGGCAAAACAATAGTGCTGCCCCTGTTGGTGGATGTGTGGGTGAGCCAGCCGTGAAGCGGCAAGCATGGGAAAACTGTCCCCACTGCTTGTCTGTCAGCGATGGTGTAGGTGGAGGAGAGATACCCCCCCTTTTCTCCCTTCTTTCCCTTACCAGCTGCAGCGCTCAGGAAAGCAGACCTGATACTCGCTGAGACAGTCAAGCAGAGCTGGTCTTGTTATCAGAGTGTAGGTGACCCAGCCCCAAAGTTTCAAACAAGGGAGCGCTGTCCCCGTTACTCCTCTCACAAGCATTGGCACAGGTAGAGGACAGATGCCCCACCCACCCAATCATTAGTGCATGAGACAGATGGAGGACCTGGTCCTGGGCTCAGAAATGTAGCATTGCTCCAGCCCCTCACCTGGCACAGCACTCGGAAGAGCTGCCCATGCACCTCGCTTGGACAACACAGTAGCGCTGGCCCTAATGGTGCAGGTTGGGGAGAGCCCACCCTGAGGGCATGAGAGCAGGAGAATTGGACCCACCGCTCCCTCACTGCTGTGAGGGTGACTTAGCCAGGGTAATGCTGGAGAGTTCACTCAAGTGGTGAGGGCAGGGGAGAACTGGGGAGCTGACCAACCCTGTGGCTGCCTAGGCTCAAGCCAGGGTTGCGACTTGGCCTATGGCAACGTCCACCCCATCTGTGTGATACGCTGGACCATGTGAAGGGGCCTGACCCTCAGAAACAAAGCTGCAGGATCTCCACAACACAAGGCCACAACAGCAGGATAGCCAAGAAAAGTCCTAGTGAGGGTCCAGCATCCCAGGTGTAGTAGTAATCAGAGGCTGCAAATCAGACCAACGAGTCTTTTTTTTTCTAAAAATAAAACAATCTTTTTTCATTATACATACCATTTCAAGTTCCCACTCCCATCTTTCCTCCCATTCCTTTTACATACCCTCCTACCTGACTCCCATCCACTCCTTAGAGAGGGTAAGGCACATTGCTTTGGGGAAGGTCCAAGCCCTCCCTACTATATCTAGGCTGAGCAAAGTATACATCCAAAGAGAATAGGCTCTCAAAAAGCCAGTGCATGCAGTATCAATAAATCCTGGTGCCACCGGCAGTGGCCTCTCAGTCTGCCCCAGTCATGCAACTGTCAACTTGTTAGTTTTTGTCTTTGTCTAAGTTATGCTTTTTTCTGTTTCTTTATGTATTGCATGATTTTGTAAGGAAAAGTAGACAGTGTGACAGTGCTGGGAATAGTTTCTCTCTACCCCCAGACTTTTTAACTGTATTTTGTAAGGCAAAGTCGGCTTGACTAAACCCACAAAACCTATATTAATCAGCATTTGACACCATAGAGTATCTCCTTATTCGGAATGGAAGTGGTGTTTATAAGTTCTTAGATTAAATCTCTAAGTATTATTGCTGGGAGCTATGTTTGTGAGCCAGATAGAGTGGAGGCGGCCTTCTTAGGCCTTCTTAAGAACTTGGATGCTTGAGATTCTTTGCGGCTAGGCCTGCCATAGAATGGGACTGACAGGGGACTTCAATGCCTGCAATTAATTTTCCTATTTTTCTAAAGACTTGAACTCTGTGTTGGTTCCTTTTTTCTGGATACTTTTTTTTTTTTGTTAACTTGACATAAAGCTAGACATGTCTGGAAAGGGAGAATCATGAGAAAGTCATGTCTCCACAAGACTTTCCTATTGGTGAATCTGGGGGTATTTTCTTGTTTAATAAGCAAGCAATGGAACACAAGGCAGTAAACAACACTCTTTCATAGTCTTTCCATCAGTCAATGCTTCTATGTTCCTGCCTCTATGTTCCTGCCTCTATGTTCCTGCCTCTCTGTTCCTGCCTCTCTGTTCCTGCCTCTATGTTCCCGCCTTGAGATCCTGGACTGACTTTTCTGGATGATGACTATAAGCTCTAAGTTGAAATAATCTTTTCCTCCCCAAGCTGGTTTTGTTCATGGTGTTTTATCACAACAATAAATAGTTAACTAAAATAATTTCAAAATCAAGGGACCACCAGTTTTGGCTTTCTAAATGGTCTAACCCCTCTTCTTAAATATGGCAACTTCTCTCAGTCTCTTCACAGGACCTATGCGTGTTTGTCTTCTTTCTCTCTTAAAAATAACCAGCCATTGTAAAGTGACTTCAATATGACCTTAATGTACCCTAATTCTTCCATTTGTGATTAAAGTTATGTTTTGAGATACTAGGGTTTATTACATCAATATGGATTTTGGAATAACACAATTTAGTATACAACACATGGTATACTCACGACCCCACACATACATGTGACCATAGGTGTCTAGGAGCACACAGAAGTTTTCCAAGTCCCTATGAACATGTGCACCCATCGATTTACCTTTTAAGAACTAATGTGTGTCCATTATTTGTTCTCACTGTTATGTATTGCCTCAGGTACTTGTCAAACTAAAAAAGATATCTATAAATAATTTTGATAAATGTCTCCAGGAAAAAAAAATTCATTTTCAGTGGGTGAGTTACAAGTTACAGTAAATAAAAGGAACTCTGCCAATACATTTTCCCAGAGAACCTTCAGATGTGAAAAATAACAACAGCTCTCTGAGAATGAGGCATTGAAGGTTAAAACTCCATTCTGCCCCTTGTGATTGACTGCTCTCACTTCATAGTATTCCCACAGAGCTCAAGAAGGTGGACTAGGAAGCCAGAAAGCTACAATGTCACAAGTTTCATTCTTCTTACAGAGTTAGATATTTTTAATAATTAAGTTGCTTCCTAGGTTGCTGCAAGCCTCTGATTAACTGCCAGAGTTTTGAAAATGTTGGCTTCCGGTTTTCCCCCAGTATTTGTAGAGAAGAGAGATGATAGAGGTCCATATGACCATACTTTCCCCACCCATCCCCACAACATATCTCTGAGACCTCTTGTCATATAGGTCTTTTGTTTTGCTTTGAGTTTCTCCCCATTTAACCTGAATTGGCTCACTGTCTAGTGATTTTTGTTATGTTTAGAGATGTTCCTTGGATTCCCGATCTCTCCAAAACATTTTAACATGAAGGGACATTGAATTTGTCAAAGTTTTTTTTTCAGCATCTAATGAGATGATTGTGTTTTTTTTTTCACTTTGTTTATATGGTGAATTACATTGACAGATTTTCTTAAGAGATTTATTAATTTCTTCCAATTCTTTTGTTTGTCTTTTTATTCATTTCTTTAATGGAATTTTTTTTGTTTCGTATTTAAGGGTCTCTACCATCTTCATAAAGTTATTTTTAAGGTATTTTTCTTCTTCTTCATCTTGTTGGGATGTTTGGGTCTTCCTGTTGTAGAAACAACACTTCCTGTTGTTTCTGGTGCTGTCATTTGCACTTTATGTTGTTGAATGTACTCTTTTTTTTTTTTTCCATTTGTTGAGAACCATATCTGTATCTCTGGGATAAAGCCTACTTGATGGTAGGTGATTTTTTTTTTTTTTTTTTTTTTTTTTTTTTTTTTTTTTTTTTTTTTTTTTTTTTTTTTGTTATTTTATTAAGTGTTTTTGCATTAAGGTTTGGGAGTAAACTTGTCCTATAATTCTTTCTTTGTTGGGTCTTTGTGTGGTTTGGGTATTAGGGTAACTGTAACCTCATAGAAACAATTTGGCAATGTTCCTTCTCTTTTTATTTTGTGAAATAACTTGAGGAATATTCGTATTAGCTCTTCTTTGAAAGTCTGGAATAATTCTGTGTTTAAGCTGTCTAGCCTTGAACTATGTTTGATTGAGAGACTTTTAATGACTGCTTCTAATACAGAATGCAGATACATAGCCTGAACTGGCCATCTCCTGTGACCAAGAAAGACTTCAAGTGGAGAGAGTGGGAAACCAATCCAACATTTGACCTACATTGTGCTCTGCTAATGGGATGTTCTGGGTTGAGGTTGGCCTAGATTGAGGAAGTGGCCAACCAATGGCTGGTCTAGACTAAAGCCCATTGCAGAAGAGTAAGTCCACCCCTGACACTGCCTGAATTACCAGAACCCGCAGGCTAGATGACCCAGAGCATTAGGATAGAAACAAACTTGCCTAAAGGAAAAAAAAATGTCAGTCAATATATTGATGCCTAATGATATTCATAGATTGGAGACTAGCCCAGTTGTCAGCAGAGAGGTTTCATCCAGGAGCTGAAGGAAATGGATGCAGACCCATAGCCAAACTGTAGGAAGAGTTTAGGGAATCCTGCAGAAGAGGGGGATGAAATAATTGTATGGGCCTGGAGAGATCAAGGTCACCACAAGAAAACCCATATAATCAACTAACCTGGGCTCACAGGGGTTCACAGAGACTGAATTTATAAGCAGGGAACCTGCATTGGACTGACCTGGGTACTGAGTATATATGTTCTAGTTGTGTAGCTTAGTCCTCTCTTGGGACTCCTAACAGTGGAGCAGTTGTTGTCTGTGACACTTTTACTGGCTTGTAGGACCTTACTCATGTTGGGTTAGTCTTACCTAGACTTAATACATGCTTAGTCTTATTGCAACTTTCCATGTTTTGTTAATATCTTTGGGAGACCTGTCCTTTCCTGAACAGAAACAGAGGAGGAGTGTATCAGGGGGATAGCAATAGAGGGGTGGGAGTAGAGGGAGGGACTGGGAGGAGAGAAGGGAAGGGAAAACAAAAATTGAAAAGCAAGCTTTGAAGATTGATGACTATAAAATATGCAAAAATCCTAGGCAAGGATATACCCTATATTTTATTTCCAGTTAATAGGACTTGAGTGTTTGTATCTTCCTTCCATTTCTCTGTTGGAATTCTCATTCCAAGCTGATGGTTATAGAATATGAAACTTTGGACAGCTAACTAAATCATGGCAGGAAAGGCATTGCAAGATAAGTTCAAGAGGTTGGTTTAGCACTTCCAAATATCAGGTCACAGTGAGAAGACCTTGACATCTGAACCAGCAGACCTTCACCAGACCCATAGTTTTGTAGCTTAATCTTGGACTTTTCAGATTGCAGCACTGTGAGAAATAAGTTCTTATTGTTTATATGATCTCATTTACCCAAAGTTTATTACCATTTTCTAAATGGGCTAATGTAGAGCCACACAATTGAACAGACGTGCTTGGTTTTATTTTGACAAACCTAATTTTGAGAAAAAAGGATTTTTTTCTGAAAAAAAAAACATTAAATTGTTATCTATGAAATATCTCTTTTTCCTTCTCTAATAAAATAGTGACTTTGCATACAGTTGAGCTGTTTCAACTCTAATTCTTGGTCTTATATGTTCTTAATTTTTTTCTGCTTACACAGTAGTATGTGAGCTTGGTACCATATTAACATTAGTTATCAGAGAGTTAGAGTCCTCTAAAAGATCTCATAATAAAACATACATATGGCTCTATATAACTAATCCAAAATGTCCTCTTTTTTAAAATGTCAACATCATCTGTGAATTTAAATTAAAATATACTTATTTAGTTTTTAAACCTCAAGCTAGAAATAGGCAAAGAGAAAGTTTGCAGGATTAATTTAAGATAGATATTCTGAAAATAGACTTTATCATCAAGGCCAGTTTTTTGTTCAAACCTCTCAGTATACAACGCTAAGATATTTACAGCAAGTTACTATGACTGTGAGCAAATTATCATGATCAGTACTTTTAAAAGAAGCAAACTTGACTCTTTTATTTATGAATCTTCTCAAAAATCTGTGCTAATTAGCTTCCCTCCTACTCTTGGCTGCTGCTCATTTCTATGATATACCAAGAATCTCACTTACTATTATCTTTATTTGGAAATTATGTGTGGCCTCAAACACATTCCCTTCAAAGTTTTTATTTCAAAAAGAACTTAAGTACTTTACATATTAATTGTACAAATTAATTGTACAAAGATACAGTAGTTCAGAAAGTCTTTCAATATAATTCTTTGATAATTTTAATATAATATATATTTTTTTCATATTCACCCCCAGCTACTCCCCACCACTTTTCATATTTACCATAAGACTTTGAGTCCCACCTTAACTTTGTGTCTTCCTCTTTTTATGTAAATAATCTATCAAGTCCAGTCAGTTCTGCCCACACACTCATGGGTGTGGAGCCATTATCTAAATCTAGTCAGTATGCAAGGGACCCTTAGAGAAAACTGACTCTCCTACCCCAGAAACCCGTCTCCTATCTAAAGCTCCTCAGTTAATTAGGGGGTTCATGAGTCCCTGTCCTTTCATGATAGAATATTGACTGGCTTGAATTTGTGTGTGTCTCATGCAGGCAACCATAGCTCCTGTGACTTCATGGATGTAGTAATTCTGCTATGTCGAAGTCACCTCTTCTTTCTGGTCCTCTGTGCCCCCTAGCTCATATGACCTTTCTATCTTCTCTTCTGAGATAACCCCAGAACTTTGTGATATAAATGATATAGATATAGATGCTCCATTTGTGAATGAGTATTCCACTGATGCATCCTCTATTCTTTTATTATTTGTGAGTTTCTCTGTTAACTATCACCTAATGCACAAAGAACTTCTTGGATAAGGTCTAAGAGCTATACTAACCTTTGGATATAGAGATATTAATTTACAAGACTGACTGGTAGTATGTCCACTTGACAGAATGATATTAGTGGTTTCCCCAATGGAATCTTTTGAAGGTTAGAAGAAACCATTCACTTAATTAATTTAACTGAACACCAAAATTATCAAGAACTTTGAACAATATAACCAGGGATTTTTGGTGAACATTGTCACAATATAAATGCTTTTAAATGACTTTTCATTCAACTCTCAGCTACATTATCTATTCCTGCTAAGTGAATGTTCATCTCATAAGAGGAAATCTGAAATTTATAGTGGGGAAAGGTATTGTAGATGTAAGAGAATTCCTCACGTGTGAATACATGCCTCAATGCATATATTTTTATGAGCCAATTTGCAAAAGTTGACCTGTGAAGAACAAATGAGTGTTTAGATTCTGAGCAGAAACGTGGAGAGCGAAAGGAAGATAGTTCACTGACTCTTCCATGCCTCCATTAGCAAGTCTTGTAAGGCTTTTACTTTTTCTGAACAGAGAGTTCAGTTGTTACTGCTTGGCATTGTCTGAATGACAGTAAGTCACATACACCCCAGTTTGAAAGATAAGATCCAGATTGAAGAGCTCAGCATACTACCCATTTCTTTATGTCCCAGTGTAGGAAGAACTAAAGAGTACCTTGTCCATCTTACAGTAAGTGACATTTTGATAATTTTGAACTGAAAATAATACCTTACTATAGTGAAGACATTATTAGTAAATATTTCATTTTTATTTTTATGTTAGTCATTAACAATCAAAGTACAAAATCACTAAGGTCCAAAGTGGAAGAATACAAACAGGACAATTTTGAATAGTGAAGGCATTATTAGTAAATATTTCATTTTTATTTTTATATTTAGTCATTAACAATCAAAGTGCAAAATCATTAAGGTCCAAAGTGGAAGAATATAAACAGGACCATTTTTTAACATTTCTGCTGGACTGTAAATAAATAAAAATTGTTGGACTACAGGGATCTTGGTTCTTGCTTCTGGGCAATGTGTCAATAAAATATAAGTATTGTTTTTAATGATCTCATTTCTCTCTGCAATCTTATTATGTATGGGGAGTTTTATACTGCCAACAGGAATGACAACTGCCTCCAGGTTTCTTAGGCAGAGAAATTTTGTATTGGGTATTATTACCTGTATATTACAGAAAAAGATCACATCTACAGAATGGTTTGCAATGTTCTCTAGACTATTCACACACTAAAACCAGCAGCCTGTATTTTAAATCAAAGAAAACTATCTTTTCCAAAGTACTGGGTAAAAATGTGTGTCTTTTGTTCTTAGCTCATAAAAGAATACCTTGTGCCTTTTCTTTTTTACCAGCTACACATCTTTATAGCATCATTTCTTTCAGTGTTGAGACCATGCTGTTATTTCTCTTCTTAGCAAAAAGAGAGCAGAAACATTTTCTTGAGGAACAAAAATACACAGTGAAAAATGTTGGAGCACTCAGAAGTGGATTTGTTCCACCTTGACTAAAGGTCAGAGAGTTCAGTCCTAGTCTTGCTCCTTTGTGGTGATTGACAGGTGATTAATTTAAGGTGTGGCTACTAACTGGATGCCTTTTCCTAGGGTGTGGTTACTTGGTGTTTGGGGTATTAAGATGGTGATCATTTTGTTCTTGTATAATGTAAAAAAGTCTTTTGCTTTATTCCCCTCTTTTGGATTGGGGTATTTAAAGATGATAAGAAATAAACACACACAAGCAGATTCAGTATTCATTGGGTCACCACCCTGACTCTATCCTGTCTCTTTATTTCTTTTGTGTCTCTGTTTATTCTGCCTAACATTTCTAATCCGCATGTGTCTATCCTGGAATGTACACCTGAAAAGTAAAGAAATTCACAGA
Organism: Alexandromys fortis; assembly: GCF_014885135.2. Lineage (NCBI taxonomy): Eukaryota > Metazoa > Chordata > Mammalia > Rodentia > Cricetidae > Alexandromys > Alexandromys fortis. The sequence goes on along the minus strand of NW_026067940.1, from coordinate 353,788 downwards.
CATGAAAATGGCATCTAAGTTTGTATTTCCATATGTAAATAAGTAAATCTTAGGAGCAACAACTGATAACAATATAAGTTTTGAATTTTTTATGAGCTTAATGCGATAGTTACATCCTAGTCATCAAAGGTGTAGATAATAAGAACTAAAGTTCTCTGAGAGTTATAACTTTTGATAAAATAAACAAATATACAGAAATTTTAGAAGTATCTAAAGTTTCCTTGGAATCATCTATTTCTGAGATTAGCTTGGAACACAACAATTCTAGACACTGGAAACTTACCATTGTAAGTAAAAGCATTTAACAATGTAACAACAATGTAGGGAGAAAGAATGAAGCAACACCCTAGGTCTCCAATTCCTCTCTCTCTCTCTCTCTCTCTCTCTCTCTCTCTCTCTCTCTCTCTCTCTCTCTCTGTCTGTGTCTGTCTTTCTGTGTCTTGCTATCTATCTATCTATCTATCTATCTATCTATCTATCTATCTATCTATCTATCTATCTATCTGTAGTGGATTAACTAAAAATGTTGCGGGATCCCTGGCAGCTACAAAGGCACAAACACTGCAGGTCCTTGAGTGGTGGCAGCAGGCCATATGGTAGCAGGCAGCAGACAGTGGGTCCTGAGAGCAGCCAGTCCCAGAGAGGGACAGCACAGTTCTCTGAGTGGCTGCAGCAGGCAATGAAGAGAGACAGATAGATGGGTATGGTACAAAACCACTTCGCAAGTCTCCAAAGGCAGCTGGTCTCAGGTAGGGAGCCAAGCAGTGGGCAAGAGACAGAGACATGGATAGGCATACCATGCAGAGTAAGGTTGGATATTTATTTAGTAGTTTATGGAAGAAAAGGGGTAGAAGAAAAAGAGGAGAGAGAGAAGAGAGATGGAAGCTGACTCTTCTAGAGGGAGATGGAAAATGAAGAAACTCAGGCTACAAGCAGGAAAGAAAATCTGTAGTATGAGGTCCTGGGCCGCATCTCGTGGCCTGGCTAGCTTAACACCCAAAATAACCACAAAGAAACTGTATTAATTAAATTACTGCCTGGCTCATTAGCTCTAGCCTCCTATTGGCTAACTCTCACATCTTGATTAACGCATTTCTATTAAATCTGCATATCATCACGTGACTGTGGCTTACCAGCAAGATTCTAACCTACGTCCATCTCAGGCCAGAGATTCATGGTGTCTGCCACACTGCCTTCTTTCTCCCAGAATTCATTTCTGTCTTACCCGCCTACCTGAGTTCCACCCTATCAACTAGGCCAAGGCAGTTTCTTTAATAACCAATGAAAGCAACACAAATACAGAAGGACCTCCTACACCCAAAAAATCTACCTGACTCAGTGGACAGGGGTCAGGGAGTGAGTGGGTGTGGCTTGCCTTTTAAAGAGACAGGACAGACCATTACATTCCTATCCCATTTTTATAATAAAAAGGCAGGAGGTAGATAGGTAGATAGATAGATAGATAGATAGATAGATAGATAGATAGATAGATAGATAGATAGATAGATAAAAGATGAGAGATAGATAGACAGACACACACACAGTCACACACACACAGAGGAATTGGAGACCTAGGATGTTGGTTCATTCTTTCTCCCTATATTGTTATTGTTGGTAGATTATTAAATATTTTTACTTTAACAATGTAGGGAGAAAGAATGAACCAATATCCTTGGTCTCTAATTTCTGTGTGTGTGTATGTGTGTGTGTGTGCATGTGTGCATGTGTACATGTCTGTCTATCTATCTATATATCTACTTATCATTTATCTACCTACCATCTATTTACATATATCTATCACCTATCTGTCTCTATCTATCTATCTATCTATCTATCTATCTATCTATCTATCTATCTATCTATCTGCATATGCATGATGAAGAGAAAGGACTGATAATAAAAATCAGGATAAGAACATAATAAAGAGTCAGATAATAACATTACCATACAGGCTTTCAAAGATTTTCTATTGAACATTTAATTAATTAAAACACAAGGTATAAAATTTCATCAAGGGGTCTACTTTTACTTACCAACCAAATTAAAATGGTACAGTTTTAAAGTAAATTAAATCTAAGAGTTCAGTTTTCTTAACAACAGATTAGATGAAACTAATAAGAGAACCTATCATTTGCAAGACAGAATTAAAAAAATGCTTAAAGGATAACATGGAAAAATAAAATGACGACTAAATGACAGAGTAAAAATTACTGCAAAAATTGAACAACCATAAAATAGAAAAATAAGGATGACTGAGAAACTCAGACAGAATCAGTAACTGAAGGATTAATTACTGAAGATACCCTTAAACTAAATATATTTAGCTGCAGAAACACTATGTACTAAGATTTCTAAGAACTTCTTAAAAATAATTGTGATGTATATGCAATGTGTCATAAAATTGGCATGAAAAAGATAACCATAATTTATTATGATTATTATTATTTATTATATTAAAGATAAAGTCCAAGGTCTCAAGCATGCTGGGAAAGTATTGTACCAGAGAGCTACAGTATAACAGTATACAGAAATGAACAATATTCACTCTCTAAAAATATATCCTTATCACAGAATCACTCATTTTTACTAAAGCCTTTAATAGTTCTAAGCCTCAAATTCTTGATGACTCCTGCAACTTCATGAAGGCTGATTATCTCATGGGTAATAAATAGAATACTTGGCAGTTTTGGCATGGGCTTATTTCAGCTGCAAGAACCAAAAGGCCATAACACAGCTAATTAACTCACTAATTTGTAGTTTCCTAATGACTTATTTATTTTAAAGAAAACTAATTAAATGTTTCAGAGTACATAGGAATTGCTTAGAATCGGCTTAACAGTTCTTATTATGTAGTGAGTGCACAGGGTAATTGAACAGAAGGCCTTGGGGTACAGTGATTAAAGGCTCCAGATGCACAGCCAGGAGCCTTCTTTGTGTTCCTTTCCTGTCACTAACTAGTTGTTTGGCTTTAGGCAAGCCAGACACTCTTTCATCAGTATGAAAACTGTGACTTAAAAGCAATACACACTTTTTTTTTTTCACAGAAAAGTTTAGTAAAACAAATGGCAAAATGTATAAATATGTTTATTAATACATCCAGAATTTATGACAAAGTTTTCCTTTTGCATTTTGCACCATAGCTCTTTGACTGAACTCAAAAGAAATTAACTAAAAATAATATATGTAAAATGTCATGGGTGCCTATAGTGGCATCTTAGAACCTGAGTAGAGACAATTCAGAGAAACCTCAATAATGAATGAGCAACATAAGCAGAAAAATAATCAAGTTATCTTGTCCCTGTTCGTGAATACAATTCCTGGTTGAAAGTGTTTCAACAAGAGAGATTTAAGTCACATTAAAATGAGGACTGCCTATGTGGATATTAACTGACATTCTCGTCTACTCACCTTTTCAAAACTCTTGTTCATGATGTTGAATCTGATAAAACTTAATGATTGAATCTGTACATAAAAACACCTTTGACTTGAGACTGAATTTTTTTCAGTAGATGGATTTAAATGGGTTTTGCACCTGTAGTATATCTTAAATAATTCAAAGTGAATTTATCTGTATAAAACTCTGAAAATAATTAAGAAGGGTGACTGTAGTTCAGAATTTCAGACAGAAAAAATGCCTTAAAGGACAGATGACAAGAAAAAAAAAGTACCACGCCGTCTAGGTACAAACATACATAGGAAATACCAGAGCGTCAAGAAGGTTAGTGAAGTTGGAGTAGAGACAAAGGGTATCAGCACCATACCAAGAGAGGTTGGAGAACATGATGGGTACCACATTACTCAGAGATAAAGAAGAGAAGAATCTATGAGATTCATAAAGAGTTACAGAAATTAAAACTTATTTTTACCTTATGTGAAGTAGAGGAATTTTGCATTGGTAATTACAATAATTTCAAAAATATGTGACTTTTAACATGTCATTCTTTTTACTTGCTATTCTAATTTGCTCCAACCATTCTAATGTTGACTAGACTAGTGGCTGAAAAATGACCGATAATATTCTTGTTAAGTAATAAAGTGTATTGTTCCTTTCACCTTACAGAGGGTCCTACATCACTCTCTTTGGGAAAGCAGGGGATCCTGCTATAAAGACACGAAGTTAGAAGGAAGAAGATGAGAGCTGCTCCCAGTAGACATTAGCATCTTCCAAGCTGAACTCTTGCCCAGAACCAAGATACCATGGGACTACAACTGTGACTAGTGATTTGATGTAATTTCAAGAGAAATTAAACTAAGACCCCTGATTAAACTGCTTAGCCATCTTGACCCACAGAAGCTATGAGGCTAATGAAATGCATTGCTATTTTAAGGCACTTATATTAAGGGTAAGGGACAATTACCAAGACATTTCTTTGTAAGCACCATATGTTGACAAAGATTGAAAATAAATCTTTAGCATATCATATGATTTCCTGTTATACAGTGCTGTTTTATCAAACAGTCTTTAGGAGAATAGCTGAAATAAAGATGCATTTCTAACAACTATGCTTCTGGAAATATGATAACGCAACTGCTAAAATTCATACTGTCTCAGAGGCCAATAAAAATATCTGCTATTTGAGTTAGAATATCACCAAACAATTTGAAAAATAGGACAGAAAATCTGAATGTTATGTTATCTTTCCTCTTGAGACTTCTGCTCAAGTTTACTGTCTTGTTCTTATTTCATTTAAACAATTTTGAAGCCATAATTTTCTTTGTCTAGAAAGTTTATTGTCTTTAATTAGATTTTACCATAATTAGGTTAAAGTTTATAAATACAGGCTGAAGATATCCGTGGTAGATCACATTTATAAAACCTAAAATTACTTTGTTTCAATCCTCACAATGAAAAACATAAGCCAAAATCAAATTAAAAACTTAAGTCTGTAGCTCTATAAAATATATGATTAAACTAAATGTTTCATGTGTGAATCTATCAAAAAATTATATTTAATACCTCCATACAGGAAAAAACAAATTTTCAAAACTTTTAGACTAAACTAAGCATAAACAAATTATTATGAAGAATAGATGCATGGAATGTGAGGACTTTGGAAATGACTAAATTTGTACAGTGCTAAGACTTGAGTTTGAGTCCTGCCATCATAGAATCCTATAATATCAATGGAGGAGACAGAACTAAGTGGATGAAAGACCCTATCTCCAAAATGGTAGAGGCCCAGAAAAGAGTTCAGTTGATAATAGTTTTAAGCATGAAATGTTAAGATGTGAGTTTGAATCCCTAGAATCTAAGACAGAGCTAGATGCCATAGAACAAGTAGTCTCTCTTAGTATCCTCATTATTGTCTAAGTTCTCTGGGATCGTGGTTTTTGGCTGTTTTTTTTTTTTTTTTNTTTTTTTGCTTTATGCTTAAAAACCACCTATGAGCGAGACATGTGATAATTGTCTTTCTGTGTCTGCGTTACCTCACTCAAAATAATATTTTCTATCTCCATCATTTTTCTGCAAAATTCAAGATGTTGTTATCTTTTTCTGCTGTGTAGTACTCCATTTTGTAAATGTACCACCTTTTCCTTATCCATTCTTCAGTCGCGGGGCATTTAGGTTGTTTCCAGGTTCTGGCTATGACAAACAATGCTGCTGTGAATGTAGTTGAGCACATGTCCTTGTGGCATGATTGAGTATCATTTGAATATATAACCAAAAGTGGTATTACTGGGTCTTGAGGAAGGTTGTTTCCTAATTTTCTGAGAAATCACCAGACTGACATCCAAGTGGGCTGTACCAGCTTGCATTACCACCAGAAATGCAATACTGTTCCCTTTTCCCCCACAACATCTCCAGCATAAGTGGTCATCAGCGTTTTTGATCTTTGGCCATTCTCACAAGTGTAAGACACATATTTAACAAATGGTTCTGGCATAAGTGGATACCAACATGTAGAAGAATGAAAATAGACCCATATATATCACCATGCACAAAACTCAAGTCCAAATGGATCAAAGACTTCAACATAAAGCCAGCCACACTGAACCTTATAGAAGAGAAAGTGGGAAGTACACTAGAACATATTGGCTCAGGAAATCACTTCCTAAATATAACCCCAGCAGCACAGACACTGAGAGAAACAATTAATAAATGGGGCTTCCTGAAACTGAAAAGCTTCTGTAAAGCAAAGGACACGGTCAATAAGACAAAACGACAGCCTACAGAATGGGAAAAAATCTTCACCAACCCCACGTCAGACAGAGGTCTGATCTCCAAAATTTACAAAGAACTCAAGAAATTGGTCATCAAAAGAACAAATAATCCAATATAAAAAATGGAGTACAGACCTAAACAGAGAACTCTCAACAGAGGAATCTAAATGGCTGGAAGGCACTTAAGGAAATGTTCAACATCCTTAGTCATCAGAGAAATGCAAATCAAAACAACTCTGAGATTCCATCTCTCACCTGTAAGAATTGCCAAGATCAAAAACACGTTTTTACTTTGTTTTCCTTTTGTTGGTTTGTATGTTTTGTCTTATTTATTTTGTGTTTTCATTTGTTTATCTTCCTTTATTTCATTTCATTTTATTATTATTCTTTAGATTACTGATTGTTTTCTAAGAAGAGACAGGGTGTGGATTGAATGGGAAGGGAGGAGGGATCGGGGAGAAATTGGGAGAGGGGAAGCTGCAATTAGAATATATTTTATGAAAAAATATTTTCAGTAAGAGAAAATAAATAGAAAATGTATATATAAATGAATTAAAAATCTATGTATTGAATAATTATTCAAGCGAAAATAAATTCTGAAACAAAAATTCAAAAGACTGAAACAATGGTTTTTTTTTATCTTTTTAACTATCATTAGTAGATGCTACAAGATAATAAGTTAAATTAATGAAAATTATTTTTTGACCAGTACTTTTATATAAGAATTCTGGACAATCTTTAAAATCAGGTGGAGAACAAATTAAACAGCCAGAACAGACGCTGTTTGCCTGTTACCTGCACAAAAGCTCCATTTGGAAAAGCCTTGGGATTGCAATAGAACAAACTGAGAAAACAAACCAAGGAAAAGAAGAAGCTTATCTAACTTAGAAAAAGAAATTATAATTTCCACAGACAGTATCGACTCAAAAAGCCTTACAGAAGATTACGAAATTATTTGCTAAGGAGTGGGCTGACATAATATATAATTCAAAGGCAAAATGACAGGTTGGCGCACAAGAGGAATACAATATGTACCGAAAGAGTGCTTTCTCTGTTAGAATTTCTATAGCTGTTATGAACACTGTGACAAACAAAGCAAATAGGGAAGGAGGAGATTCATTTCATCTTATGGCTTGTAATGTGCCCAGCAACTAGGGAAGTCAGGGCATAAACTCAAGGCAGAAACCTGGAGGCAGGGCCACTGCAGAGGCCATGAAAGTGTGCTTCGACTGACTTGTTCCTAGCAGCTTGTGCAGCCCCCTTTCCTAGACCTTTTAGGATTTTCCACACAGGGGCAACGTCACTCCTGTGAAACAAGCCCAACACACCAATTATCAATCAATAAATGTACCACAGGTTTGCCCACTGACCAGTGTCGTGGGGCCTTTTCATAAATGAGGTTCCTTCTAAAAGAAGAATTCTGGGTATACTGTGTCAAATCGGCATAAAAAGCTGCCAGGCATAACCATTCGGTGAGAGTCAATAGAGACAGAAAAATAATTATAAAATTAAAGGCAAAGAAAATGTGAAGCAAATCACAAACAGTGTGAAGTTATCATTTAAGTATATGAAAATAATCATCAAATTGAAGCAAACATTTAAAAATACTGCTCTCAAGGAACACAAGCATATGGGATGCAGGACTGAGAAGTGTTATGAAGCCGCTCTTTAAATTGTTTTGATGTTTTAATCCATGTGCCAATTCTTCTTTGGAAGAATTTCAAAATAAAGGATTAGAAATAGAGCAGTATTTGTAGAAAAGACTTTTACAAACAAGAAAAAATGAAAATTCTTAGGACAAAAGGGTTGTTAATACCTAGACTTACTCTTTTTTCCTTTAAAATAATCATAGAAAATATTCAATTTTCTTTGGGGGCTTTCTGGATGCTACAGTAAACAAAATGGGTCCACATCATCTATGTCATAGAATTCACATTGTAGTCAAGCAGAGGATGCTAAACCAGAAACAAATAGCATGCTGGGGATTTAAATTTATCAAGGCACTTGCTGGGCTCAAGATGTTTACCACATGTTTATTTATTATATCATATTATGTTAGTTTATAAATGTATTTAAAGCCTTGAGACTAAAAGATTAAACAACACAGAAAAGAGAAATGGAAGGCAAGAGGTGAAACAGCCCAGCAGGATAAGGATACATGAAGCAGAAGAAGAAGCAGTGTAGCAAGGTGTCATGGAAGCCAGCTAAAACAAAGGCATCAAAGAGGAGGAAGCAATGAGCCTGCCAGTAAAAGCTGTTAACAGTCCAAGTAGATAAAGACTGAAAATTGGCCATTTTATTTTTCAATCTAGAGGTCAGTGTTACCTGAATGGTACGCTGTTAGGAATTTAATGGAAGTCAAAGTGAATGCGCTGGAGAAAATATTGGAGAGCAAACAACACAATGGGCATAGCTGAAATTTAACATCTTTACCGTTGTTTATAATATTACAAAGGTGTGTATGTTTTTAATAAAGCATTAGGTTCATCAAAAGCAAATTTAGTAGGTCATTTATAAAGTAGATATCTAACAACCTATTAATGTTTGAGCGCTATGAAGGAATTAAAATCATTTGGAAACAATTTCCATGGAAGAGAGACTACAGTGTGGGAGTAAGCGGTGTATACAAAATAGACAGATTTACTAGCAATCAGATGGTGTCCATTTCAACTGAGAGCAGATGCCATTAAAAATTGGTAAAAACATATTTAACATTTAGATTGATGAGTGAGTGGGTGACAGATATCCTTATTGAAATGTATACACATAAGCACAGGATGGATATAATTGTTACGGTTGTTTTAAGGGGATAGTCCGTGGTTCATCCGAGGCATCCACACCCCAGTTTGCTACAAAGTTTGTGGGGATAAAAAGGGAGAAAAAAAGCTGAGCTCTGTGTGCTTGGATTCTCCCCCTACACTGCTCATACAGAAGTCTTTATCTTTACTGTGGTAGAACAGGTTGGGAGAGGGAGTATGACCAGATCCCTCTCTTCCTCTCTCCTTCTCCTTCTCCCCCGCCCCGCCAAATCACACAATACACAAGAAAGTGCCACACCCATAATAAATAATTTCCTTGACTTGAAAAATATAAAAATTCTCGTCTTATTTATGTTGAGATGCACATTTATCATTGTGGAATGTGTCCTGAAAAGAAGCTTCATTTGCTTTAGTCACGCTCTCTAAGGAGAGACCCAGGCAATACTGGGGAATAGTTTTGATTTATCTGAAGTATTTGGATTTCTGTACTGACAACTGAGCCCTGCATTTCCTAATTGATTACTGTAAAAGCAAAATTAAATTCATATAAACACCCTGGGGTGGTTTTGAAGTAAATGCCTATGGTGATTGCATGAAAAATTATGAATACATATTCAAGATAGTGACATGATAATTATTGTGTTAGCAGCTACAACTGCAACCCTACAAAATTCTGTATCCTCCCAGCAGGTCAGAGAAACACGTATCAACATTAACTTTTCCTTTAGAAAAGCATGAAATTCTGCTGGCTTCTTAAGATGAATTGCATATTGTGAAAGGTTGTTCATAATTACTACGGCTCTCTTTTCCTTTTAGGAGAGAGTATTTAGTTTTCTTTTCTTTTTGACATACACACACAAAATCTTCTTTCTTTAGCCTTGGGTCTCTCATCTCTTCAGGTTGGTTTTGAAATCTCCTTATTCTGTTTGCGTTCATTTATCACACAAAAGCACATGTGCACACATACAGAATTCCACACTATACCAAAGTTTTCACCATCTCCATGAATATTACATCTTTAAAAGGAGCCGAGGATGTGCTCTGCATCTGGAATACAGACTATGGACAAGGCCCACTGAAGCCAAAACAGCAACTCCTCACAATCCAGAGTGTGTCCTTGCTGTAGGAATTGCGACAGCCCTTAAGTTACCCGCCCACTGGGGCGTGGCCTCTTTTACTATTTATGCCTATGCAAAGCTTGCATCTGCTCTCTATTCTGGCTGCAAGATTCAGTTGCTGTTCTCCTTTCCAGCAGGGAATATTGATTTGTGAGTCTACCCCTATATAAATAGCCCTCTATTATTCTCAATTCTGAGCTAGTGTGGGATTTCTTTTAAGCGTCCATCTTCATGTCCTGATTACTGGGAACTAAGTTATGAAATTTCCTTGCTAGAATCTTATCAATTATTTTGCTTAAATGTCATACTACTTCACATTTCCTTTGCTTAGTTGAGCCAGAAGGACCCCTCCTTGACCTGCCACTTACAGAACACAGCTTGTGCAGTGTGTGGAACTCTACCTTTCACTGGTGTTCATTATTGAGATGTAATACAGTACATCACTGTACTCTCTGCAAGACTGGAAACTTCAGTGCTGAGGGCAGGACCTGCATCTTTCTTCAGGGGAATGAGTTGAACAAAGAGCACCAATATGCTATTTGCTTTAGAATCTAAAAATCTTCTAGTGTTTGGTTTTATAAAGGGCAGACTTTTCAAGAGGCAGTTCAAGAGAACATTGTTCTTTAACACACATCAAATATTTTTTTTCTTTTTTTACAAAACAAAATCTTTTAGGATGGTTTCAATAATATTTTGGATGATTAATGTCAAAATGCTATGTAAAATCAACAGTGAGCAGTTGTCTAAGAACGATGTCTTTGTTCTGAATTTTATCTAAAAAAGTACCTCCTATACTTTAAAATATACACATTTTGTTTAAAAAGTAATGCAGATTTCTTCTTAATATGACTCAAACGGATCACATATAAAATGCACAGAAACTACAGCAAAAGGAAAGGAAACTGTTCTTAACCTCACCAATCTGTAGTGACTGAGACTATCTGAAATGACCTTACACACACACACACACACACACACACACACACACACACACATTGTTTCTCAAGACAGGGTTTCTCTGTTGCTATGGAGCCAGTCCTGGAACTTGCTCCGTAGACCAAGTTGGCCTCAAACTCACAGAGATCTGCCTGCCTCTGTGTTTTAAGCTCCGGGACTAAAGGCATGTGTCACCACTGCCCAGCCCTTCACTTATATTTTAAAAGTTAGTGAAATGCCCCAAAGAAGTATACACAGCAGAACTAATATTAATTCATTTTAAACTTACTGATTGCTATTTCAACTAAACTTACACCAATGTATATTCTTAAAATACACTTTAAAATAAATTCTTAATGAGGTAAAATTCAAGATATAAAAGCAAGATATTTTAAAGCAAATCCCCCAAATATATAATGTAGGAAAGAGATGTGCAGAGAATTTAAAATAAAATCATACTGAAAACATGTTTCATAAATGGCACCGAGTCAATAGAACACTGATACTCAGATTTTCATGTATCTTCCCATTTGTGTGACTATGAATATTTATGTGATTGATACAGTGCAGTGGAAGGTATATATCTAGTGTATTTAAGACAGACTGGAGATATTTCTTCCTGTGGTTTAGAAAGTCTTACATCCACCTCACTAACACGTTCTTTGAAGGAGGAAAAATGACACAAAACAAACTGTTAATCAAATAATACAACAAAAAATTTATGGTTAAAATGCTAAGCACATATGTGTAGCAATGGATATGGTATTGTGAGTATTTTCATTTTTTCTTTCTTTCTTTTCCTTTTCTATTTTTTTAAAAGAAAAAAACTATCTTTTTTTATTATAAATACCAAACCAAATTCCCACTCCCTCCCCTCCTCTCTCGTTCCCTTCACATACCTTCTCCCCACCCCCATCCAATACTCAGAGAAGGTAAGGCACATTGCTTTGGGGAAAATCCAAGGCCCTCCCTACAATATCTAGGCTGAGCAAGGTATCCATCCAAAGAGAATTGGTTCCCCCAAAACCAGGACATGCTGTAGGGATAAAACCTGGTACCACTGCCAGTGGCCCTTCAGTCTGCTCCAGCCATGCAACTGTCAACCACAATCAGAGGGACTAGTTTGGTCCTATGCCTGTTCTTTCCCACTCTGGCTGAAGTTGGTGAGCTCCCATTAGCTTAGGTAGACTGTTTCAGCTGGTGAACCCTTCATAGTCTTGACCTCTTTGCTCATATTTTCATTCCTTCCACTCTTCAACTGGACCTTGGGAGCTCAGTTCAGTGCTCTGATGTGGGTATCTGCCTCTGTTTTATCAGTTGCTGAAAACAACTGGTGATATTTAAAATATTCATCAGTCTGACTATAGGACAAGTCAAGAACAGGCCCTCTCTTCTATTTCTTTGAGTCTTAACTGGGATCATCCTTGTGGATTACTGGGAAGTTCTCTCGAGTCAGGTTTCTTGCTAACCCTGTAGTGGCTCCCTCAATCAAGACATCTCTTTCCTTGCTCTCATCTCTGTCGTTTCTCCATCTCAACTATCCCATTCCCTCAAGTTCTCCCCACCCTTTTCCTTTCTTTCTTCCTCTTCCCCATTCCACCCTCCTTTCTCCACCCACTCCCATGCTCCCAATTATGTCAGGCTATCTTGTCTGCTTCCAATTTCCAGGAGAATCTATATATGTTTTTCTTAGGGTTCACCTTATTACTTAGCTTCTCTAGGATTATGAACTATAGGCTCAATGTCCTTTGTTTATGGCTAGTATCCACTAATGAGTGAGTACATACCATATTCATCTTTTTGGGTCTTGGATACCTCACTCAAGATAATATTTTCTAATTCCATCCATTTGCATGCAAAATTCAAAATGTCACTGCTTTTCACAGCTGAGTAGTACTCCAATGTGTAAATGTGCCATATTTTCTTTATCCATTCTTTTTTTTGAGGGGCATCAAGGTAGTTTCCAGGCCAATGCTATTACAAATAATGATGCTATAAATATAGTTGAACAAATGCCTTTGTAATATAATTGAGCATCTTTTAGGTATGTGCCCAAGGGTAGTATTGCTGGATTCTGAGGTAAGGTTGATTCCCAATTTTCTGAGAAATTGCCATACTGATTTTCAAAGTGGTTGTACAAGTTTGCATTCCCACCAGCAATGGATGAGTTAACATAAGCTATTATTTTTTTTTTTATCTTAGTCATTCTGACAGGTGTAAGATGGTATCTCAGAGTTGTTTTGGTTTGTATTTCCCTGATGGCTAAGCATGTTAAACATTTTCTTAAATATCTTTTAGCCATTTGAGATTCTGCTGTTGAGAATTCTCTGTTTAGTTCTGTACCCCATTTTAATTGGATTATTTGGAATTTTGATGTCTAATTTCTTGAGTTCTTTATATTTTCTGGAGATCAGTCCTTTGTCTGATGTGGGGTTGGTGAAGATTGTTTCCCATTCAGTAGGCTGTCTTTTTGTCTTACTGACTGTGTCCTTTGCTTTACAGAAGCCTCTCAGTTTCAGGAGGCCCCATTTATTCATTGTTGATCTCAGTGTCTGTGCTATTTGGGGTTATATTTAAGAAGTGGTCTCCTGTGCCCATGCATTGAAAGCTATTTCCCACTTTCTATTCTGTCAGTTCAGTGTGGCCAGATTTATATTGAGGTCTTTGATCCATTTGGACTTGAGTTTTGTGCATGGAGGTAGATATGGATCTATTTTCATTCTTCTACAGGTTGACATCCAGTTATGCTAGCACCATTTGTTGATGATATTTTATTTCATTGTATAATTTTAGCTTGTCAACAATCAGGAGCTCATAGGTGTGTGGATTAATATCCAGGTCTTTGATTTGATTCCATTGGTCAACCTCCCTGTTTTTAAGCAAGTACTGAGCTGTTTTCATTCCTGTATCTTTGTATCAGAGCCTGATGTTAGGGATGGTGATTCTTCCGGAAGTTCCCTTATTGTACAGGATTGTTTTGGCTATTCTGTTTTTTTTTTTTTTGATTTTTTTTATATGAAGTTGAGTATTGTTCTTTCTAAGTCTGTGAAGAATTGTGTTGTGATTTTGATGGGGATTGCATTGAATCTATAGATTGCTTTTGGTAGGATTGCCATTTTTACCATGTTGATCCTACCTATCCAAGAGCATGGGAGATCTTCCACTTTCTGGTCTCTTCTTCATTTCTTTCTTCAAAGACTTAAAGTTCTTGTCAAATAGGTCTTTCACTTCTTTGGTTAATGTTACCCCAAGATATTATATGTTATTTGTGGCTATTGTGAAATGTGATGTTTCTCTGATTCCCTTCTCAGTTTCTTTATCATTTGTATATAGGAGGGCTACTGATTTTTTGAGCTGTTCTTGGGTCCTGCCACTTTACTGAAGGTATTTATCAGCTGTAGGAGTTCTCTGGTAGAGACTTTGGAGTTGCTTATATATACTACCATATCATCTGCAAATAATGAAATTTTGACTTCTTCCTTTCCAATTTGATTTCCTTGATCTCCTTTTGTTGTCTTATTTCTGTAGCCGGAACTTCAAGAACTATATTGAAGAGATATGGAGAGAGTAGACATCCTTGTCTTGTTACTGATTTTAATGGCAATGTTTTGAGTTTCTCTCCATTTAATTTGATGTTGGCTGTTGGTTTACTGTATATTGCAATTATTATTTTTAGAAATGTTCCTTGTATCCCTGAGCTCTCCAACACCTTTATCATGAAGGGTTGTTGGATTTTTTGAATGCTTTTTCAGCATCTGATGTAATGATTATATGTTTTTTTGTCTTTCAGTTTATTTATATTATGGATTACATTGATAGAGTTCCATATGTTGAACCAGCCCTGCATCTCTGGGATGAAGCTGATTTGATTATGTTGGATGATTTTTTTGATGTGTTCTTAGATTCGGTTTGCCAGTATTTTATTGAGTAATTTTGCATTCTTGTTCATGAGTAAAATTGGTCTGTAATTCTCTTTCTTGCTTGGGTCTTTGTTTGGTTTTGGTATCAGGGTAACTGTAGCCTCATAAAAAGAATTTGACAATGTTCCTTCTGTTTTTATTATGTGGAACACTTGAGGAGTATATGTATTAGCTCTACTATTATGAGTGTTTTCAAGAGTTAAAATTATAAACTAGACTGCAAGACTTTCATTGGACTGCATTTATTTTTAGAATTAAAAGTGAAATCAAAAAGTCACAGTCAAGGATGCTCACATTATACTACAAGCTAATATTTAAGCTGGAATACAATATGAGTAACAAACTCCCACATCCCCCCCACCTCCTTTTTTTTTTTTCACAGGCCCTCACCTACACCTCTGCCTTCACCCTTATCCTCTTTTTATTCTTTGACCTATATGCATATATTTTGTGGTGTGGTATAAAAGTATTTAGCCCTTTATTACAGAAGTTATCTACCTTAGCATTAAAAGACTTTGTTTTTATTTAATAAAACATGTCATACACACTGTTTTATGACAATGGACTGATCATGTCAACATACAAACAAACAAACTAAACTAAATAAAAAACTAAATACCGCTGAAGATTTCATGTTTTCATGCAGTCATGAAATAGTATAACAGAAGTAAAGAGGTTGAAGTTGAAGTTGGTTATTATTTTAATCAGTAGAAAGATCAGTCAAAAAATCTTGTTTCTAATTAGCTCTGTCATATTTTAAGCCCCTCCTTTTAAATTTTTTTGACTTTGATTTTGTTTTTTATTTGTGAATTAATCTTATTTTACACTCTAGGATGACCTCTAATTGCAGCTGACCTTCTTCCAGTCTCCCAAATTCTATTATTAGAGGTGTGCTACACACCCGGTCTGCCTATCACCTTTGAAAGAGTGAAGATTTGTCTTTTGTTGCTGTTGTCCTTCAATAGAGCAGCCTTATATGACATTCTGTAGGAAAAATAAGCAGTTGGTGTTAATGAGGTTGCATGAGTTCTACTCATGGCTTTGTCACCCAAATTAATATGGCCTAATAAAGACCTTACCCTCTGATCCTCAGCCTCCTCCTTCATAATTGCCATCTGCTGCAGCAATGCTAGTCTGGGTCTTTGCTGATGTCCATAGCCGTTCCTTACTGCAGTGATACAGAGTGAACAGAGCTGCTTTTATAATTAGTTGAGTGGCCATACCCAGTCGGCTTTACTGTTCATCCTCATCTTTGTTGATTGTAGTAATATTTCTTTTTTTTTTTTTAACAAATAAAGCTTACCTGAAGTTCAGAGAGTAAAAGTGCCACAGACAGTAACATACACCTTCAATTCCAATAGCCACACCTTTAATCCCAGCAATAGAGAGGAATATAAAACAGGAGGAGACAGCTCTTACACACAGTCTCATTCTGATAATTCATGGAGGCAGGATCGCCATTTCGGTCTGAAGTAGAAGTAAAAGCCAGTGACTGGATGTTTCGCTTTTCTGACCTACATGTTGAACCCCAATTTCTGTCTCCGGGTTTTTATTAATCATGCTACAGTAGACAACATGGCCTCTTATTTCAAAAGAATAATTTTTTGCCATTCAATTGTCTTAATTATAAAACTAGAACCTCTCCTATCTCTACAGCCTATGAAGCATCTAGGCTACCATTCATTTTTAGTGGCAAAGACTTTGACCTCATGTGTTTCAAAATTTACCTTTCAGCTATTGTCTTACAACCCTTCTTCACCTTTGTCTGAGTCTTTGTTCACCTTTTCTGCTGACTTTCTAACTGCAAAGCATTTCCTAATTCATGGACATGTTTTCTACAGACAACAAACTCAAACTGCCAATTTTTTATCTAGTAAGTAGTTCTTAGAGGTTCTATCCAGTTTTAGGTAGGTACATGACAAAACTGAAGAAAGGTTCTAAGTGGTTGCATAAATTTCCTGCCCCTAACAAGTCCTCTCTATTAAAAAATAGTCAAATAAATAGAAATTAAAAGTAAAACAAAGCTAACAAGAGCTCTGTTTTGGCTCTTTAATTTTTTCTCCTTATCAGCTTGTCATAATGTATTGCAGGTATGTTCTGCCAAACCCTATAGTTCAGTCCCCAGGGTATGTGATGCTATATGGGACTAGAAAGAGTCTACGAGCCAGTGGTCTACATGGACCACCAGGCTTTTCATTATAACAATTGAATGCTTGCTGTTAAGTATGAGAAGCTCTGCACAGAGTAATAGGTATTCAATCATGCAAATTTCCATTTCTTATAAATCACTTCTGAAGTTCTTCACTAACTGGGAGAGTAATAGATATTACATCTCTTTCTCAGTTCCCTTATGTATGTGCATGTGTGTGTGTGTGTGTGTGTGTGTGTGTGTGTGTAGTGTGTGTAGTGTGTCTTTGTAACTTAATTCACAAGTCTTCTCTACACAACTGTTACTTTGCTTTATATATTATTTTTGCCCAGGTGCTATCATTTATTCTTGTTAAGTGTGTGCATGTGTGTGTTTATGATCATTATGCTATGTTACTCTCTGTTTTCCACATGCAATTAGTTGTAAATCTTTTCCTCCTTATGTGTGTGTGGTCCTGTCTTTAATATTAGAATATTTATGCTATAATTTCTGTATAATACAGATTACCTCTTTCAATGATGAAATTATTTTCTTCCCAATTTGCTTTAGTTATGTTTTTTTTTTCTGAGAGACATACCTGAATCTCAATCTGATGTTTCCTATTGATCCATAAATCATTCTTTATCTAGCTAAAGTCTGAGTTCCACAAGGTAAAATCTCTAGCCCTGATAATAAGGTACTTCCAAATATAATGTAGCTTTGCAATTTCTGTATTGAGTGTACAGGCTAGAACTTGACACTTGACTGGGAAATGGGAAACTTTACAGCTTTGGGATTGTTATAAAAATGAGCTTCCTCTTCTGTTTTGCTTTATCCTACACCTCAAGGAAGCAGTTCCATGTCAAGAACAGCAAAAGGAAAGGAAAAAAAACTACCATGCCAACCTTTGTGTTCATGCTTCTTCTATTTCTGCTTTTTTATTTATTTTTAACTATTTTCATAAGTATATTTTGATAATATTTCTTGCCCTCCTCATACTCTGGGTTTTATTTTTCACTAAAAATTTTGAAAGAAAGTTGGGTATGATGGTGTATACCTTTAATTCCAGCACTTGGGAGGCCGAGACAGGTGGGTCTCTATAAGCATTAAGGTGTCCTGCTCTGCATTGAGAGGTCTAGACCATGGGTTCCTAAATGGATTCTGTCTTAAAAAGTGACAGAAATACAACTTCCATAAATTGATATTATTAAGCACCTTGAACTCCTCACAAATGAATGCCATCTGACCTTAATGGTATTTTTTTGCTATAATTAAATAGCTCTTATATGTATGACTATAGTGGATATTTGTTATAAAATATATTTTAAAATACAGGCCATATATATCAAATAAATAAGGAGTTATCACTGCAACGCTCAGTATATATTTCTGCTAAAGAAAGACGATCACATTTCGATCATGTCAGTCAAAAATATGTATTCTGTAGACGCATACAGCTGTATACATCATACTTTAAAAGTAGCATAGTAAAACAATCACTTCATCCTTAGAAAGGTCATTGAGCCTATCAAAACGAGAAATGAAGTTTGACCTGGAATATTGTCTCCAAGTTTCTTATTTAGATGTGTATTCACAAACAAATTCAGGAGCAGACAAAATGTAAGACTTGCTATTTTAGAAAAAAAAAGAATCTAAAATAAGCTATCTGTCTCTTATGAAGGCTTATACTTTTACATTGCACTCAGAGCTTAGATCTTAGTTTTCTCTAGCTCTTTGATATATTTTATATCCATGAAACTTTTCCAATACAGATTCAACTCCGTGTTAATTTATATGAAAACACTCACGGTGCAGAGAAAATGATAAGAACTTTGAATTTTTGAAGTAAAAGCAAAATTTGAGTTTGCTATGATGTTAGTTAAAGAGAAATACTCAGGATAAAAATAAGATTCAACTCTACTATAGTCTTGAAGACATCAGCAGAGAGTTGTTGTAGAATCACTGTCTTTGATTTAACTCACTGTTTAAGATTTTCAGGAAGAAAGAGATATCCTAAATCCCAAGGGTTTAAGGCAGAAAAAAGAGATTCTAAAGTCTTTTCAAGTATTTTCAGATCCTTACAAAGCAACAACTTGAAGAAGAGTAAGATGCACAATAGTCTAATCTAGATAATCCTTGATGCTTCTATTTTTCCCAGTACATAAAATAAGAGGCAAAAAGGACACAAAGAAGTTTTACTTGTATTAGATTGCAGGATGTGCTGTACATGGAAAGGTATTTTTAGTATGTCAGTGGACTAAAGAAAAATCTTTCATTAGAGGATCATTGAATAAGTTATAGATATAGCATTGAATGCATCTGAGAGTTATTATTAGCAAGTAAGTAGTTTATAAAGAAACGCTGTTTAAAAATCCTCAGAATTGGGGTTACCTGACATATCTTCATTTGCAAAAACTCTGGTCAAGAAAAAAATCACTTTTTTAGCACTATGAGAATTCATAAACCCATGTGTAATTGTGTGTGTGCTCATGTGTGTACACATGTGTATGTGTGTGGTATGTGTCATAAATCTGTTTGTATGCAGGTTCCTATGGGTGTGGATGTGTGTACATGTGTATGCTTGCCTGCCAATGCCAGAGGAAAATGTTGCACATTGCCCTCAGATGCCATATGTATTTTTGAGACAGGCTTATCACTGGGATGTGGATCTCATCAATCTAGCTAGACTTTTTGGCCAATTAATCCTTGGGATCATGTGTCTCTTCCTCTCTAGTGTTGGGATTGCAATCGTGCAACAGCACATGGTTTTCAAAAGTTCTAGAGAGAGAACTAGGGTACTCTTCATTGCTCAGGAAGCTCTATACTGACTTAGCCATAACCCCAGTTCCCTTTACCAATAATTAAAGTTTGCTCCTTAAACTTCATATGCATAGAGTAAACAGAATTTATGTGATAGAAATTAATAAATGCATGTACTAAACATATGCAGATGCATTAGCTTTTCAGAATATGATCTCTTATGCTCAAGGGAAAGCAAACAAAATATTTTGTAATAGAGAAAACGTTATTTTGAAAAGCACTCGTTGATATCCTACAAATTTTCTAGGAGACATTAGTCCAAAAATAGCATAATGTATAGATATAAAAGAAAATGTGGGCCTCTGTGGTAGCAATGAAGCTAACTGTACCCTCTGATTTTTGTTTTGTTTTGAAGTGTTGTCCATGCTAAAGAAACAACTTCCACTTGAAATAGTAGTTCCCTCTTTTCTTCCTTCTCAGGTCCCATCTAGCACTCTGTGTACATTTAAATTTTCTTCTTCCTTAGGAAGATGTTTTTCTTTTGTTTGTTTGTTTCCACATTCAAAAAGAACCTGTCTTGATTTTTTCATTGTTCATAATTGTTAACACTTTTGGCAGTTATCTATGGTTATATTTCCAGTGATTATTGGCAATAAATAAATAGTATCTTGGAACTAAATCTTTATATATATATCCTATGCTGTCTGCACGTCTTCCTTTATCTAGGGATCTGGAAGCATGCCAGTGATTCTGATGAGAGCTGTAACAGACTTGAGAGAAATTTAAGTATGGCCTTCAATATGTTAATTAACAATTGATTATTATCTGCCTCGTGTTCAGAGTGGTCTCCTGGTCTCCCGGTTGTGTTTCTTCTTTCCCATTCAGATACATTATCAGAAGTAAATGTGGGGTTTGTGCAATAGCGTAGTCAATAAAGCATGTGACACCCAAATACGAGAATCTGAATCTGAAACTCTAGAATTCCTGTAAAAAGGCCAGGTGTGGTACTAGACATCGGGAATCCCAGCAGTGTAGAAACAGAGGGAAGTCCCTGAGGCTCACTAACCAACTAAATCTTTGAGTTCTGCTTCTATTTAATAAAACAAAACGAAACAAATAATACAAAAAACAACTCTCCCTCTATACATAAGGTAGATGGTGGCTAAGATGACACCCCTTGTCCCCTGCTTTTTAGTACGTGCACACATTCACTCACAAACACATACATCTATGATAGTAAATAACAAAACGTGAAAACTGATCTAAGGATGTACCTCATGATTGAGATGTGGTTTATTTTTTACCAGGACATGAAAGGGAGACCATCACTGTGACTTCATGCAGTAGAGAAAGGCAGTCAGGGAAGGCCTTCAATAGGAACAAGAGAAGGAGGCACGGGTAAAAAAATATGGAGGGAAAGTGACTTCATAAAGTAGAGAAGGGAAGGCAGGGAGGGTCTTCAATAAGATCAGGGGTGGGAAGCATGTATATGAGAATGGTGGGGAAGAGGAAGAGTGAGGACACATTTAAGTGGAAATTCTTTTCTGTGAAAGAAAGGAGAGTGACATACCCAGCAGTAAATAATCTCACATAAAAATTAATTGAGAAAGTTATTAGACTAAATCCCTCACCAAATTTTCTCTTGAATGGTGGCAGAAAAAGGCAATAGGGTCTATGGTCATGCTTGAAGAGAGTGGTCCTTTTGAAACTGTTAATTTACTTTTAAGAAATGTAAACATGACAAAGGACGTCTTTCCAGAAGTCCAGAAACCTTCCATAAATATCTTAGTGTGCAAGAGATTCATGGAAGCCATGGAGAGGGACTAGGAATACGTCACCGACTTTGTCTGAAAAGAACTTACACTTTGGGGCATTCTCAAGCAACCACTATGCCTTTGTGTCAAGTGGCACTGGCACATGGATGAGATGCTGTCACTGAGACTAGGGACAAGATACGAGATTGTATCTTAGAGAAGCTACACTTGACTTTCTATGTTTACCTAACAGGATATGCTTGCCTAACAGGAGGATGTCCACAGCAAACACCAACACTAACTACTGAAGCTCTGCTTTAAAAGAACATTAAATCTTTATAGATGAGATTTCATATGTGCCTAATGTCAAAACTGATATCTGCAGTCTAGATTATTTAAAAAATACAGTGACCATGTCCCTAATATTCTTTATCAAACATAAATTATATGATTATGACAGGCATCTAATAGTGGCATTAGCTGGAGAAGTTGTGACTTAAAATGTATTTGTAGAGAGCCTAATGGCTTCTTACAACTATATTTTTTGAAAAGCACTAATCCTTGCTTCTTTGCTTTCAGAACTACTTTATGTTAAACAGCATTAGTAGTTAAGTGACATGACTTGTTTACTGTCAAAGCTGCAAAGATATAGCAATTCAAAATAAGCAAATATATGATTTATTTCTCAGTTATGACTCCAGGTGATACAACTGTATAATTTTCCCATAAGAACTATCACAACAGGGTGGCAGCAATTAGATTATGGTATATCAGTAGCCCAAAGAAGCTGGGAGGGAAATTTTTTACTTGTAAGGGATTTAAATTGTTAGTACTACTTCATGAGAGTACATGAGCAAGTGATATACAATGTGTCTGTGGCATCAAAATTTCATAGAATATGGTTAGAATAATATATAGAAAATAATCTTTAAAAAGAAATAATAAAAATAACTGAAAGAGAATATTAATAATAGTTGAACAATTGTAAAACAATTTATATTGCCTTGCATAACAGAATTTCAAGTCCTCATGAAGTAAAAACAAACAAATCCGTTACTAGTCTCAAGAACTTTCCAATGTCTACCTTTATGGTTTTTGACTTTCCTCCTAGTAGGTAATATTTTCTAGTGATAATTGTTTGGTATATTTCAAATAAGATATTGAATATGAAACTTACTTTTCATAATATATGGTATATAGGCAAATATCTCAGGTTCTTTTGTTGTTTGTTCATATGTATGATATTGAATTAAACAATATAGAGATATATCAGAAATGAGCCCAACCTTGATGAATTTATAATTTTTAAGTTTAGAGAAAATTGGGATGAAACTAAAACACAAACACGGAAAAGATGCTTTGTGTACAGTAACTGTCAAAAGGTAGGTTTTAAACTAATGCTTTGCACCTTAGAAAGCTAATGTGACCATTATTCTACACACTTTAACAAAAACCAAACAAGTATCCAGGTATAATTTTCAAAGCAATATTAGCCTGGGATGTTTGAGCTTCATGTACGGAACAACAGACTGGAAACTGTTCGTGATTTAAATCATGGTTCAGATATAGCAGGAATTTCATCTAAAATGTAAAAAATAGTAAAAAAGTAAATAAAACCTAAACTCAGGTTCTGATATTTACATATGCATATGTGGGGAAACCAAGCTTAGTTTGGATAGGAGAAAGAATAACATTTTAATTTATATTATTAAAGCATTTTTATTATTAAAATTATGAAACAAATACATATTATTATTTCCCAATTTAAAAAAAAAGCCTCAATGTGGAGAATTTTTAAATCTTCAGGACTGTCTCTCCATTGTAAATGCTTGTCAGATGTTCTCATAGTTAGGTAAGAGTTAGATGGCTCAGCTATCCGCAAGCCGTGCCTAAATCTTAATACATTAGTAAGTATCTTCAGGTTTGCTATATTTGATGAAGAAAATACGTGTGGTTGCATGCCTTGACCAACTGCCTTTGAAATTCTTCCATCCATTAACATTCTAACAGTCCTAATAAATTTAGCCTTTATGTCATTTTTAACTTCACCCCAAGGCTACTACTGTGGATTAAATTGACTGTCAATTACCAGTTCTCTTCCTTTCTTACAAGAGACTGTCTAGCACAGAGATTTTCTGCATTTCAGAAATGTTCCATAATTCCATAATAGGGCTACATCTATTTATCAGTTTCTTCTTCTGATGGCATCTGAGAATGAGAACACTGATTTTGGCAAGTGTGTCGTTGGCATGCAGTTTTAGCGTAAATTCACCTCTGTGTCTGCACTGCTTAATAGAGTTCTTGCCTTCAAATTCCAAACCAGATTAGGGTAGCTTATTATTCACCTTTCCTGGCTACTCCTTCAAACGAAACAAAGCTACAAGCTGTACCATTCTTGAATAGGAGGCAACAAAGCAAAGACAACCAGTGAATCGCAGTTCTATGCAGACATTTGCCCGTATTAGTTGTTTTCAGTGAGCATTGGTAGTCTAAATAAAAAGAAAAACCTACGTGAAAGAATTAGAGAGGAGCTTGGTAGGTGAAGCAGTGAGGAGCCATTGTGCATGTCACAAAGTGTAAGAGTTCTGAAGAGAACTCCTCCTCCTCCTCCTCCTTCTTTTTCTTCTCCTCTTCTTTCTTCTTCCTCCTCCTCCTTCTTCTTTTTTTTTAATTTTCAAGACAGGGTTTCTCTGTAGCTTTGGAGCCTGCCCTGGAACTAGCTCTTGTAGACCACAATGGCCTTGAACTTACAGAGATCCTCCTGTCTCTGCCTCCCTAGTGCTATGATTAAAGGCGTGTGCCACCACTGCCTGGCTGCAAAACACTTCTTAACTTCACTGGTCTCTGTGTTCCGACCTCATTGAACATTTATGTATTTTCTTTCTGATTTCTATTTTTAATTTATTTTCTCTCATACATTAAATCTTGATTGCAGTTTCCCCTCCCTTCATGCCCCCAGTTCTCGCTGACATCTTCCCTCTAACCAAGAGCCGCTTCTCCGTTTCCATTCAGAAAAGTGCAGTCCTCGCAAGTATATCAAGTGAACATTGCATAACAAGTTACAATAAGACTAGGCACAAACCCCATATCAACTCTAGTATGAGGAAAAGTCGTATGTGTATTTGTGCATGTGTGTGTGTGTGTGCTCGTGCTTGCACGCACCCAAGTTCAGGTGCATGGACCTGAGTCTAGCACTCTTGTGCTGATCCATCTCTCTGCTCTACATTTGTATTATGTATATCTTTTTTATGCATGTTTATTTGTATGTTTTTATATGCATTTGCTAAAATCTACATTTGCAGTTAAATTACCACAAATCTCTACAGACCAAAGGAATTGCTGGACACAAAAGTCGCATCTCAGCCTGAAACATTCTAAACCACTTCAGTGGCCCCTGTCTGAAAACGACCCAAACATTCGGTGGGATTCTAATATTTTAGGCAAATTTTTGAAAAAAAAAATGTAGTTTCTAAAATATAAAGCAAATGTCCATTTAAAGATTTTTTTCTTGCAATATTGTTATGTCAGTATTTGCATCTTTTTGACTTTTTAAATGTCTGTACTGCATATTAAAATACCTGTGTTTACTATGCAAGTGTTCTACTATTAAACTATATCACAGCTTTATTTTACTTATTTATTTTAAATTAATTTATTTATTTTGGTTTTAATATAGAGTCATCTTCTGTAGCCCAGAAAAATCTTGACTTTCCAGTCTTTATTTTTTAGACCTCCTGAGTAACTCAATTACTGGATTTTATCACCAAGATAGACTAGTTTATATTATCAACTTTCGGATTGCCTGCTTGTTTTTACACTGAATTTTGTTATATTAATTTGGCTGACCAGGAAATTCTTTTGGTTCAAGTAACTCTCCTATCTATCTCAGACTCTTGAGTGGCTCAGGCCACAAAGATGACACTACATCCAATCATTGCCTATAATTTTGAAGGAAACTCTGTCTCTGGAGGAGAGAGATACATACCTATTTTGATCCAAGTTCTAATATAACACTATGCCTACAATAGCAACTGAGTTATAATTAAGTCAATTGATTCTAATTTTATTCATATTTAATTCTATTGTATTACCTCCCTGTCAGATAGAACTTATTATAATTCAATTTATTTTCTTGTGTGTGTCTATGTTCCTTTAAGTATCTGTATATTGGAACACATGTGTGGAGGTCAGAGGAAGTTTAGGAGTTTGCTCTCCCTTTTTACCCTGTTGATTCTAGGATTATGACCTGGACCATATGGTCTAGCAACAAGCACCTTGATCAGAGCCATTTCTCCATCCCTGACATTTTATTATGTCAGCCATGTTAATTATAACAAGAAGAATTTGATCATAAATTATAAACTGTGTTTTCTTCTAGTAACTTTGTCAATCACCATTCCTTAAACATACATTGTATAATTACAATTTACCTATTATTCAAAAATATTCTTTTCTGATCACTGAGCGTATATTTGACACAATCTAAATCAACCATCAAGCCTATCAATAGCTTGCCACCTCATGTTCCAGAAAACAGTTTGTCCATTTCTTGACCCTTGATGCTCTCCACCTCACACTCTCTTCTGTGCTCCAAGTCTTATGCTTCAAGGCAACAGCTCCACAATTGAGCATAACTAGCCATGTTTGGCACACAACCACATGTACAGAATTTGGTGAATGAATCATACTGAAATTCTTAACATTATACATGAGAACACAATTGTTGATTGGCATACCTTGGTATGGAATCGTGTGATTAAAAAAGAATAAAGTGCATAAAAGAAGAGAGTATCTGCTCTGTTACATGCAACACAGATAGAACAGAGTGCTGGGCTATGATTCATCTCTATATAATTTATATATAAGCAGAATAATTATTATTGAAGTATAATTCATTAAAACTATAAAAATTATTGAGTCTATGTAGCCCATGTAATAAAACATAAGTTTATTCTCTAAAAATATATTGTTTTTCAGTATGTTATATAAGAAAACAGGTCTCCCCAGAAAGGCCACTTCAAAGGATTGTTCTCATCTTCTGGAGCATAATAAAAAGAAAAACCAAAATTTTTAAATGAGAAAATATTTTGAAGTAATGCATTAAGACATGTTTTCTTCTCATTGGCATTGATCTCTGAAGTTTACACAGGCAGGTTTAGCCAGAAGACGTAATAATTTATTCAAGTAGCAAGACTCTGTTGGTCCTCTATAAAGAAAAGAAACTAAATGGTGTAATCAGTGGTTCACCACGTTAAAGAAAATTTTGTTTGTGGTTTTCTGCTTTTGGCTTTTATTCTGCAAGCCCTTCTTAATCATCACCGATCTGCATTTCAAAGAGAACTGAACAGTGACATTTTGTTCCTGATTTTTATTAAGATGAAAACTAAAATCCCCAGAGAAGTATTTAATAAAACAACAATATTTTAGCAAAACTAGAAAACTCTAACACTTTCAAAACTTAGAAATTAATATTCTATGTCTATATAAGTTTGAAACATAAACTTATTTAAAGAACCATCTTTTAAAAAATATCCCAAACCTGACTTGCCTTCCTCATAGATAATTGTGATTATATTGTGGTAATAAATATTTTATTCTCACAACTTTGACTGATTTTATTAAACTTAATTACTAAGCATAAAACATCTGTAGTCTTGCAATAGTCATATAGGAAAACACTAAACATTTGTATAATATCTTAGCATTAATCTAGTTATGTATTAGTAAACAAGAGGAACTCAGACATTACGTATAGGAATAGAATTAGGTACAAGTGCTTTGGGAAGATGACAGCATCGAACAAACTTTACTATACTCCTCTAACTACACTCATGCCTGCCTTGTGACCCAGCAATTCTTCTAGAGAAAATATCAGGGCATACACTGTACTCACATACATGCACACACACACATGCGCATGTGTGCACACACACACACACTCACACGCAAACACAAGATCTTCAAGGATAATCACCGTAGAATTACATTAGCCCATACCACCCCTTGAATATAATTCATGAATTCATTAAGAGAGCAATGGATAAGTTGATTGTCATGTGATCATACAAGTACTCCATACTTTAATGAGAATAAGTTCCTGCTACTTTCAGGCCTCTGGATAATCATACAAGCATAGTGTTCTGAAAATGAATCAGATAAAAGTTATTATTTATTTATAATGTACAAAAGAAAAATATATTTGTGGCATAAAATAGGATAGCAATTACCTTTGGGCAATATGATGATGGAAATGGTGGTTCGGATGGGCACCAATGTGTTATTGATAATTCTGGGTCTGGATCTCTTCACAAGGGTATGTTTCCTTTCCGAAAACCTTATCTAAATTTTATGTATATGCCTATTTTAGAAATGTATATACTATTTAAAGAAAACTTTTAAAATCTTAAAAAAAATCCTGTGTAAGTGATTTGAATCAGATCATTATAAATGATTTGGTATTTGATTGTTACACTTGCTTCTATATTGCCTGCAAAGAGGTTGCTAAGACATAATTTAAATATGTGAAGGTAATGATTTCGGCTGCTCAATGGGACTGTAGCCTGACTATAGCTAACAGTTACGAAGTACATATTTCTTTTTTTATTTATACATCTCAAGTAGATATAGCTCACAAAGAATAACTTCCATGACTACATCATGTTCAGTAAGGTGAGTTTTCATACCTATAGAAATCCTCTTTTAAGAACCACCACTGGGAGTGAAAATATTTTTCATATGGTATTAAAGTTTGCAGAGAACAATGACCTATTTTTATCTGATTCCAGTTTTAGATAAAGTTTTTCCTCTCTTTTGAAAGAAAGAAAATTGGTGAAGAATTTAAGTATGAAATAAGCTCTTTATTGGGGGAGTCTTTTGCTAAATATTTATGATTGGATTGTTCTTTAAATTTTTAATTTTTTTAATGTTATTGAAGATAAATTGTAATTATTTAATTGATTTTTGCAAATTTCAGTGATAATATCATAAATCTGAAAACCCAATGATGAAGACATCGTATCTAGTTACAATAATAAGATTATGATGAATTGTCATTATACAGATTTTACTTCATTGACTATGTCTTAATTACCAACTATCAATTTACATCTAGTAAGCACTGTTGCTTTTTAAAAAATTCATAGTATCACCTTTGTTATAAACATTATGAAGGACTATAGTGGAAAATATCATGAAAAAAATAATCAGTTTATTATAATCTGAACCTTGTGCCACTTTCCATAGTATTTTCATATACATGAAAGCACTACGTACTTTTGATTTGCTCACTATATATAATGTCTATCAACTAAGTGTTACAGAAATTTATAAAATCATATTAAAGTGCTTTTCACTGAATATACTGTCATCTGGAATGTTTTAATTCCCTCAATATAGAAGGCTGTCAACATTTGGACAAATTGGACAACATTTGGATTAAGTTTTCTTCTTAATCATTCACATATTACATACAGGCATTCCAGAACTGTATGACTTTTGTAAGGCAACTCATGGGAGTTATACATTTTAAGGTCTCCATAAGATTAAAACTTGATTTACTATCACAAGGAAGAATTCTTACGCCAGATAGAAACCAAAATATTCTTAACCAGTTCACTTGTTCCAAATATTTAAATTTGGCACTATTGAAAAGTGAAATTCCACAGTAATTATATGACAATAGTAGCTTAAAATTAATGTTGCTAGTTTAAAAATCTATGTGAACAATTATGATTTTACACAGCATTTGACTAAAAATGGGGTCTCAGTTATCTGAACTCCCAGCTAGCATCCCTTAGTCTCGTCTAAGTAATTGTAAAGTAGAAAGCCTTGCTAAAATGATTGGAGCACAGCAAAAACTGTCATATCACAATAATTTTGCAAGTTGATAGGCCCTTTATGCTGCTTGCTTCCAAAAAACAACTTTAGGCACAGGACATATCTGATGGTTTATTAATGATTTTGCCTTCATGTATTGAATTAGGTCATTGCAAAGTAGTACCTTAAAGTCCCCCTTTTAACTCAGTCTCTGCACCTATTAAAAATGACATTTCTCTGATCAGTAAGTGCCTATGTTCTATATTTTTCTTTCTAATTTAATAATGCCCCAATTACAAATTCTTAATGTTTCATAACTTTTTAAAAGAAATTAATATTCAGAACACACGATTAACCATTGGAAAGAGTAATATAATAGAAATATGTGAGAAGGAAAAATACCTATGTTTTTGAAATCTTTAGGTTTTAAACAGTACCGTGGGGAGAGTTCAGTGAAAATAACAGGAAATTACATGTTTCTAGGGGTCTCAATAGAGGGATTACTAGGCTCCTTTAAACAGAAAAGTGTGATTTAAAGGATAGCTTCGGTAAGTCAGTGCACAACCACACATTTCTCAGCTTCCTCATTAACAAGTGGTTGCAGATTAATGCACTGGTGTACTGAGCTTTTAATGAAATTGTTAATGCATGAGGACTTACCTCAGTAACAGTGCGGCTTCCCAGAAGTAAAATCCAGAAACAAGTGTCCGAAAGTGTCTCACGTGGGCCATGGTACGGAGCGATATTCACGAACCTGGAAAGAGTCTTATCCGAGGCATGAGGGACCAGAAAAGCAGAAATGAAAATGTGCCATCTAACCCTTAGGGCTGGCGGAGACAAACGCTTGGAAGGTTTCAGCACCTCAGACAGCTCCCGCAGCGTTCTCTCTTTGGAACACTTGATGTTTTCCTGGACCCCTCCTCTGAGCCCTGAGAAGAGGGATTCACAGGGCTGCAAACATGCAAGTGATTTCACAGTGAAGCCATAGAAGGAAGTGAGATCGATACGATGCGTCAGGAGTGCCTAGGTCCTGAGCAACAGTTCCCCCAAGCTTTTTCAGCAAGAAAAGACTCGGCTTTTCTTGGCTCTGACTCACTGGTCGAGGAAGAACAGCAGTCAAAATTGGAAATGCTGTTCCATCGAGTCCAAGCGCCGGAATCTCGGCTCTCCACCTTTGCAAAAAACCCACGGAGCGCGGCAAAGGCAGGCGGGGGCGGGGCCAGAGGACTTGTCCTTCCCGCCAATCACAGCTGCACAGCGGGACAGAGTGACAGGCCACTTTCACGCATGGAAGTGTTCAGCCTTTCGCCACTTAAAACAGGAAGGGACCGTGTAGAATTGGTGCACAGCCTACTAAGATCCTGGAGGGAGGGGAGCAGAAAGCCTCCCAGCTGAAAGGGGGGATATTCAGCGGTTTCCAGGATTAGGGGGAAGAACTACATGGGGATGCTCCCTCTCTCACGCCGAATGCACAGTTTAGTAAGGAAAGCTATGCCGAAATGCTGGAGTGAACCCACATCCTTGAAAAGGGCTTGGGAAGCTGGGTATGCGTCGCACATACAGAGCAGAATCAGTTTCTTCTAGAAGCATCTCATGAGCATGGCCAGCTTGCAGTCAGTTGAT
The DNA here is from genome assembly GCF_014885135.2 of Alexandromys fortis. NCBI lineage: Eukaryota > Metazoa > Chordata > Mammalia > Rodentia > Cricetidae > Alexandromys > Alexandromys fortis. The sequence goes on along the minus strand of NW_026067940.1, from coordinate 322,813 downwards.
TGATTTCAGTGCTAATGAGACCTCTGGAAAGACTAAGGGATGAAGTCTCCTGCTAGAGACATCATTTAGACCTCCCCTGCCAACCCCAGATTTCCAAGGTTCATTGTGATTTTAAGGGAGGAACTTGCATATAGTACTAATTGGTTTATCTTCTTTTTCATCATTCCAGAGCTCAGTCCCTCTGTTTCCTTTGTGTTCCATTCTTGCTCCTTCTTTCTTCTTCCCTTTCAACTAGTGCTAGTGTGTGTGTGTGTGCGTGTGTGTTTGTGTAATAGAAAAAATATTTATTTGCGGTTGGCCAGTATCAAAATGTTTATTTCTTCTGTTTCTTTTTTTTTTCAATAATCTATTGGGAATTTAATCCGAAAGCTCTACTTTGAACTCTTTACTTTTTCAACATGAAGCTGCATATTAAGAATGTATTCATAACCTGCCTCACAATATTTTTCATAGTTGAATTCAAAGTGTAATTCACAATTTAGGTACCTTTGCAATATTCCATTTAATCGGGCCAGTACAAAGCACCACGTGAAAAGCTGCTAAGAGAAGAAGTTAGACTCCATATTCTCTTTTTTGCTCTTATTTAGTAGATCACATTATTCTCACAAATAATAGTTTTCTGAATCTATTTTTCTGTATTTCAGAATAGATTTTCACGTGACTGTTTTTAGTATTTAAATCATAAGCAAGCAGAAGACTCACATGTTCATACCACCCTATTTTATACCTACCTATGTATACAAAGGTAATCATTTGTACATGTGTGTACGTGTACACGTATATGTATGCTTGGGCATGCTTATGCTATGTTTGCACGTTATAAGGTGATCTGTAGAGACTCAATCCTGTCATGTCAACTTATGAGTTCAAGATCACACTTGGCCATATAGCCTGGCAGCAAATGCTTTTACCTGCTGAGCCATCTCTGAGAAGATACCATTTTCAATGACCTCAATAATGCTTTAATGAATTTGTTGAAAGCTTACGTGACACAAAAGCTATTCAGTTAGTTATTCTTTTGTTAACAATCACAGCTTTGAAAACACACATAATAAGAGATACCTGCATTATAATTTTTCTTAATTTAGCTATTATAAAAGAAAACAACTCTTCAAGCCCTAACATAGTTCATCACTGAGGTTGATGTCAACTCATGAACCATGGAAGAAAGTTGCTGACTTGCTTTCTTTCTCATACTACCCAGACCACATGGCCAGAGATGGTACTGCCAGCCACAGTGGTCTCAGCTCTCACACATCAATCATTAATAAAGAAAATGTCTCCCAAATTTGGACCAGATCATTCTCCTGGAGGCAACTCCTAAATTGAGATAACCAATATGTTTATGTTTCTGTCAAGTAGACAAAAGGCAATCAGTGCAATATTTATAGAATTAATGATAGTCAAATTTATTTGTAATCAGGGGTTAAAACTCAAGTCATGGAGTGCAATATTAGAGTGATCTGCCTGGCTTCTGGGTCTGAGCTCTACAGGGCCCTGTTGCATTTCTGAAAATTTTCTTGAAAAGAAATGTTTGGAAGAGCCAAACATTCTAGACTCGTGAAGCATATATTCCCAAACATGGAGAATAAAGAAGAGAATGGTTTCAACTGTTAATTAAATAAGTGAGATGAACTTTTTGCATCCTGAAAGATGTTCAAGATGACTATCCTAGCAGTTGGGTATAATTACTTTTAGAATGGTTGTTTTGTTTGTCAACTGACAGTGGTTCCCTTCTCATTACACCTCAAATTCATGACTTCATTATAAGTATTAGTATTAGTATATTTTATTATTAAATTCATGTATATATATGCACACATATAACTATGTAGATAAAACCTACTGCACACATTTAGTTTTCTTGTGTGTATTCTTCTTTTTAGTTTATAATATAATTGCATGGTTTCCCTTTTCCTTTTCCTCATTCCAAACCCTCCCTTGCTCTGTAGTCAATCCAGGAATGCTGAGAGTGGGAGAAATCATCTCCCCTGGGAAAAGAACACAAACTGGTTATCGAATACCAAATGGTCAGCCCTGAAAACATACATACAGTTAACATTATACATATAAAGCAGATTGTATTTACATATTTACTTTGTATATATGTAACAACAATTTAAAATAAATGAGTTCACATAAATTCTTAAACCCTGAGAGACATTTGACTACAAGGAACTGGACTAGGTCCTAGATCCTAAGGTCAAGAATATGACTTAAGAGAAAAAAAAAAAGGGGCTTTATCCTGACGCCCTGCAGGGGCTGGTAGTTCACCTGCTCCTGCCCCATCAACACTATTTTGCAGAAACTAGATTTGCTTTGTTTGTTTACTCCTACAGTCAAACTGAAGGTTCATAAAGAAATAACAAACATCCGAAGAGATCAGTCTGTGCAAACAGACCTCATGCCAGCAAAATACATTTGTTTTTTGAGACAGTATTTGAAAAATAATACAAACTCAAAAAAAGCTGAGTGCATGGCAATTCTATATGCTTTCTCAATTTATAAGTGCTGAATTGTCAAATAATTACTTTAGAAGGCAAATTAGAGGCCAGCTTAATAATAAACTCAAGTCAATTTAGTGATAGAGAAGACACAATAGAAGAAACTTTTCATAGCACAGCAATTCAACTTCTAAAAGATAAACGAGCAACCAGACACTTAAGAGTAGATGAAATAAAACAATGAAATTAGACTGGGATAAGAAAGAAATGACAGAAGTTTGAGAGGTAGGAAGTATATAATATATGATAAAAATAACTGAGTGAGTTGCAGAATTAAAATTACTAAAGTGATGTGTCTTACTAGGTCATAGGAAGTGTTGAAGTAAAAATATATATAATCAAATCCTCCTATAATTTACAGGTTTACAAATAATAATGTTAAACTTTCTTCCAGATATTTTAATTCAATAATCTGGAAAATAAACATTAGGTAAAAGAATTTAGCAACTAATCATAGGAGAAAGGTAATTCATTGCCAAGTAGATATTTTATTAAAGAGACAGGTATTCAATATAATGAAAGCTGCAGCCAGGTGGTGGTGTGCACGCCTTTAATCCCAGTACTTGGGAAGCAGAGACAGGTGGATCTCTGTGAGTTTGAGGGCAGCCAGATCTACAAAGTGAGTTCCAGGACAGCCAGAAAACCCTGTGTTTAAAAAAAAAAAAAAGGAAAAAAAGAAAAAAAAGAAGAGGAAGGGAAGGGAAAGAAGAAAGAAAGAAAGAAAGAAAGAAAGAAAGAAAGAAAGAAAGAAAGAAAGAAAGAAAGAAAAGAAAGAGCAAACTCTGACATGGTATATATGCCTGGACTCCAAGAAATTGAAAGACAGAGGAAAAAGAAAGAGAAACAAACTTTGTCCATGGAGACTTAGTCCACAAGATCTGAATACTGACATATTATATTAAATAAAAAAGAAGAAAAAATTAAAAAAAATAAATCTACAGTATAAGTTATCAATATGTAAGATATTAAACACAGGATTATTTATTCAGTTTGGTAAGCACATAAAAATTTAAAATTCCAGATGAACTAGACAAATGCAATTTTGCATGCAATAAATACTAATTACAGAATAGAATGTTATGCCTAAATTAAAATTCTAAGCATTTCAATCAAATGTGTTAATTTATTATTAATATTGCAGTGTTTTAGAGATTGTAGGAAAGATGTAAGGCATAGGAAATAATGAAAAAATCCTTTGTCCATTTTAAAATAAAGTAAAATAAAATATCATTAAAGAATGAGCATATTCTCAGTGTTTTGACTAATTTCAAAGAAAGATGGTTTTATAGCAAATATAAAGTAGAACAATTTTACACTGGAGAGATGGGAGTAAAGAATACACTCAAGTGAAATGAACAATATGCCTTAATACCTTATTAATATGTTTAATATTAAGATCACATTTGTGTACTTTTAAAATAAGATTATATATTGGTATAAATGTAACTTAAAAATTTATGTGTTGACAACAATTTTCAGTGTTTGGAAATTTTATCACCTATGTTTTCCAAATGGCTACTTATAATTGCAACTTAATTTTATTGCTTTTGGGCAAATTTTCTTCTCAGGTATTAAGAGAGATTCACAATTATTTTCTTCCAGTTATGGAAGAAAAGCAGAAATCAACCATTCAAGGAAGGGTTGTGCAATACAGAATTTTGTCAGAGGTTTTGACCCTCATGTTTATTAATGTCTGAAAAGCTTAACACACTCTGTGCAATGGAAAACAGATAATAATTATGATATAATTCTCGAGACTGGAAATCTATTTTATTTTCTTATGTTGCTATTAGAAATTTTCTTTTCTTTAGTTTTTTGTTTGTTTATTTGTTTTGTTTTGATTTTTTCGAGACAAGATTTCTTTGTCTGTAGCTTTGAAGCCTGTCCTGGAACTAGCTCTTGTAGACCAGGCTGGATTCGAACTCACAGAGATCTGCCTGCCTCTGCCTCCCAAGTGCTGGAATTAAAAACATGAACCACCACCACCCTGCTGCTATTAGAAAGTTCCAACATTTGTAAGTTTTGACTTGTTTCCTCAAAACTGAAACATTTCTTCTAGGTGGGAGGTTCATTAAGACTCAGAAAGTAAAGAGAAAGCTTCAAAAATACAGGAGCTCCTAAAGCTTACAAGGTTCATGATATTCCTTTGCAAGGAATATATAGAGAGGCAATAATAGATATTGGCATGAAAAGTGCACAAAATATTCACTTTAATATAAATTTCCAAAAATAGCTATTTAAATGCTTTGTTGAAAGATAGTTTATAAAATCCCCAAATCTTTACTCATTACAACCCATGTGGTTTCAGTAGTGTGTGCTGGCTCTGGCCTCTGTGCACTTCCCAGAAAGGATAGAATGCTTGATGATAAGCTGCTCACTTTTAGGGAAGTGGAGAATTTAAAATAATGCTCTCTTTTGTATATAATTAGTTGTGGCAATAAAGATTTGTGTACATAGAAAAGAAGGAGGAGGAAAAAAGACAAAAAGAAGGAAGAAAGAGGAGTAGAGGAGGGAAAACAAGAGGAAGAAGAGGAGGAGGATGAGAAGAAGGAAATGATGGTGGCAAACATGACGAAGACAATTAAGACAATGAAGGCAGCTACTGCAATGTCTACGAAAACACCAACTGCTACCTCAAACCTGCAAGTATCCTACTCATACAGGGAGCTCCAAGGATTCAGTTTTTCTGAATTCTCCCTCGTGATGGGCTGGTCTTTCTCTTAATTCAGAGATATCCATACTTTCTAGATATCCGTGCTCCTGAAGGAAACTCCAATGAACTCATTGGTTGACTCAACTAGACTTGGCGGAATCATTTCCGTGTTCTGTCAGTGTTCTATATGGGTAAATAAGCATTGCTTCATATTTCTCCAGGGAAAATCACACAGTGTGAATAAATCTCATTCTGTGTAAATACATAAGATAATGGAAAATTGGCAATAGTTTAAAGATTCTAATTATTCAAGTAGAGCATTTTTGTTCTTGTAGGTAAAACACGGAGTTACATAATATACTTTTCCTACATTTAAAATATATTAAAATATTTTATAATTAGCCTTTGTAATACCAATTTAAAACAGATAGTCTTACTTAAAGATGTGATGAAAATACCATTTAAGTATGTTTCATATCTTCCCATGAAATACCTTTTTAATATTTAAAATATTTTTGTGAATTTTATGCAGGTGTACGGTATTAAATCATTTAACCCCCTTCTGCTTATGACTCTTCCTGTGTCAACCCCTCATTCTCAATTTTATGATGCTTTTCTTTCATTGTTATTGTAACATATCTATATAAATACAATCTGCTGTGTTTGTTTAGCTAAATTTTCCCTCTTATTACATCATGCATCATTTATCCTTGTATGTTTTAATATATTTTCTTTTAGATAAAATATGCAATACCTTTCCTGAAAAGTATTTTTAGTCAGATATTATAGTAACTTTAATTTTTTTATGTTTCGCAATAAATTTTTTTCTATGCATCTCTTTTTTAGTGTTCTATTTCTTATTCTCCCCCACTGCTTGTGTGTGTTTGTGTATGTGTGTTTGTGCGTGTGTGTGTATGTGTGTGTGTGAGCATATGCTACAACATGCCTGTGGAGATTCAAGAGCAATTTTCTATAATTCTTTTCATCTACCTTGCTGGAGACAGGGTCTTTCTTGTTTTTGCCACTCTCTTCAATATTTGGCCAGCTGGACCATAAATATCTGAGCAATACTTCTGTTTCCACTTCCCATCTTTCTGTAGGAGGGTTGGGAATGTAGATGAACATCACAGCTGAATTAGAGAACAAACCAAAAGCAAAAACGAACAAACAAATGTAAAAAACCTAACTTCACTTACACTTAATTTGTCCTTCTCATGAAACATCCAGCCGTTGTGTTTTCGGACATTTTATTATACAGTAGAAGCTAAAAGGTAAACTAATGAGTATTTTAAGCTATGATTATTTTTCTACTTCACAGATGTTTATATCCACTCATAATTGCTCTACAGGGGCCTATAGAAAAATCGTCTTAGAAATCTTGAAGATAGAGATTTCAGAACTAACCCATCTGAATTCAGAACTAACCCATCTGAATTTGAATGCTTATCCTTCCTTTTATTTGAAATTTAAAAAATCATGCCATCTATAGTTTAGTTTCCTCATCTTAAAAAAAAAATCTCTGACAAAGACAAGAACTTTACTCAGTTTTACATGTTATGTTATTTTGAAGCAGGATTAATAAAAACTCAAAAACAGTTATTAAGGTTCAACCTGAAGACCAGAAAAGCAAAACAGCCAGCCACTGACTCTTACCTCAGTCTGAAAATGGTGATCCTGTCTCCAGGAATCTCAGAATGAGAGTGTGACTGAGAGCTGTCTCCTCCTGTTTTATAATCCTCTCTAGTTCTGGGTTTAAGGGCATGCACCACTAACACCTGGTTTCTATGACAAGCTAGTATTGCTACTGGGATTAAAAGTGTGTATCATTGCTGCCTGGTCTGTAAGACTGGCCAGTGTGACTGTTTTACTTTTCTGATCTTCAGGCAAGCTTTATTTATTAAAATACAAATGAAATGCCACTACATTATGTAGATGTTTAATCCATTAGATATATTATTTTGATGCTTAATTCATTAACTAATTATATCATAACAAAAGGTTACTTTTTATATCAGATTTATACAATGATGGTCTTGATCACATCTGACTTTTCATTTGTGTCTGGGGATGGAACTCAAGCTATCAGGCTTATGTGGTGTTTTTACTTGCTGGACCATCTCCATGGGTCCTGTTATTTATCATTTAAAAGATGCTTGTTAATATGTTAATTAAAAACTGCTATGGTATCAAACCTTCAAATGATTCTCAAACTGTTTTATCTCAAGGATAATATAACTACTTAAACAACTTCATTGCATGCTATTGTATGTGATCATATTTTATAAAATGATACCAATTTCATTTTGGCATGTTCAATAGGCATGTAGTTCTGAACGGCAATTGCTTTTATCTAAAGTATGAACATGTTGCAGTGTAAACAATAACAATTTGTTATTGTAAATAAAGAAGGTGAATTCTAAATCATTGTGATACAGCACATGTATCTACTTATTCAATGGTTTAGAATACCTTTCTCTAGACTGTATATCACAGAATTTATCAAAGATATTAGAGATTTTAATTTATATTTTATTCTTCTGCCTAGGCCAGGGATTCACTTTTTAAAAACAGTATACTTACTTGTGGTAGCACACATGTGACTGAGTTTTCCTCTGGAGTCAATTCTCACTTATAAATCATTTGAATTCAAGCTTGCCTGCTCAGTCTGCATCTTTGAGAACTGTGAGAAAATTCTGATTAAGCCCATAAGAAAGAGCATTTTTTGCCCAGATGGAAGAGCATAGTATCTACTAAGATTTGGGCTGGTGTATGGCACATCCAGTTAGAGCTAGTAGCTGCTTGCTACTATCTGAATTCTTGTGAGAGATAATGCACCTGCTTGCGCTTCCTCCCAAGGAGAGTGCAGGGAGGCAGTTAGCTGACTGTATTGGTCTTTGTTCTGCCTTCTCCCTTTAATCTGCATAAAAGCAAGTTATGAAATAATTTCGGGACTGGTGGTATTTACCTTCAGTTTTCCGGTCTTTCCTGTGTTTTCTGTCTCTGTTTCTCTTAATCTTCTATTTTCTTTAACCTTGCATCCTCTCCCAGATAGCCCCTGCTCATTCCTGCCAGAGTGAGGTTCCAACACTTTCTAAGTGTATATTATAGGCTTCAAACTTACTGGAGGACTTACCAGAGGCTATAAGATAAACAAACGCCAGGTGAGAATAAATAATTGTGAAGGTTCAGTAACATTTACCGGCTTACCTTTTGCCATCAGTTGCAAGTTCTACCTGGGATGATTGATTTGCCTGCACACAGTAATGATAAAAATGATAAATGGCCTGTGTATTAATTCAGCCTGTTTTGATAACAAGGGGTATTTTTCATATTCAACATAAACCACTGGTCCAGATGTTCCTGAACGGGGTGCAAAGCACATCTCTCAGAATCTTGATTCCTCATCGCAGAAACAGGTAAATCACAATGGCAGCTAGAAATTTACGATCACAAGAGTTAAAGTTTAATTGTTCCCAGAGTATTAGATATAAGTAGTATTCTGAATGCTTTTGAGAAATAATCAAAGTATTTTCAGACAATCTGAAAAATATTAAGAAATATGAAAGAAACTAACCACATTTTCATGGTTCTATTTACAGGAAATATGTAGAATAGGCTAATTTATGGAAGCAAGTAGTAACCTAGAATATATAATTCCATTTTCTGCTTATTGTGGGGGCTAATGAAGAGAAAATGTTAGAAGCATCAATATTTTAAGAGGATATTTTACATTATTTATTTGTGCCTAGAAGTAACACTATGAAAATGATATTTATTTTCTGAGATATCTGGGCTTTTAGTAGTACGTTAAGAACCATCAGCAGATTTGTAGGACTGCCTGCTCTTGCTTGAGTTCAACTTCCAATACTGGTGCTTGCTTTCCTGTTAGCTTGTTCAAAATTGTGTTTTTGCTGAGCTTCAATGTCGTATCTGTAAAATTATTCACTTATTTTATATTCATTTTCATGTATTTCCTATACTTCTTATTTCCATTAAAATTTTGTCTCTGTAGAATTACTTAAATTTTCATTACTATCAACTTTTATCTTTCAATTTATCCATGAAAAGGAACAACAATGAAAATGTTTTTGTCATTGATGCAATTTTTAAAATAACAGCTTTACTAAGAAATAAGATATATTTTGTACCATTAGTTACTCTTTGGTATATTCAATTCAGCAGTTCTCAAGTATTTCCATATAATTTTGCTAGTGAACATGGAGCATTTAAACTCTTTAACAATGAGCCACACACTCTCTGACACTCATTTTAATTCCCTTCTAGCTCTGGCCTCTGACAAGACCTAAGCTATTTTTGCTTCCATAAATTGGCCTATTCTGCATATTTCCTATAAATAGAACAATGAAAATGTGGTCAGTTTCTTTCATATATCTTAATATTTTTTTTCCAGTTGTCTGGAAATACTTTGATTATTTTTCAAATGGTATGCAATAAAACATTTATGGGTTGTGTGTGAGTGCGTGTGTGCGTGTGTGCCAAGGCAAGTATGTATGCTTCTGCAGATGCTTTTGCAGGCCAGATTTACATTGCTTTTTGGAACTGGAACATGGGTTCATGAATTAGGCTTGGCTGGCTGACCAGTCATCACTACTTGGATCTTGTCTTTACCTCCCCAGCACTGGAATTGCAAGGGTACACAACTTTAGACACTTTATATTTATGAGTGCTGGGGATTGAACTCAAGTCTTTATCTATCTCACTTTCTGTCTATCCAATCTCTCTCTCTCTCTCTCTCTCTCTCTCTCTCTCTCTCTCTCTCTCTCTCTCTCTCACACACACACACACACACACACACACACTTTTGTGTGACACTTGATGTGTTTGTTCCAGACAGTCTACATGTCATGTTCAGAAAAACAGCAAGGTTGAGAATAATAGAGAAGGGTATATTAACCATACTCCACACAAATATGTGTAAGTTCACCTACATACATGTGTACACACATAAGCATAAACACACACATAAATTACATTCAAAATGGTCATTAGTGTCATACAGTTAAATTTCCACCTAATACTACGAGTTAGTTTGTCTCATTTGTTCTTTGTTCCTGTCTTTGTCTTCTTTTGTATTTTAACTTTCAGAGATATTCATACAAATTTTATTTGATTCAATCCTTTTCAAATTTGAATAAAATTGTTTATATTTGTTTATTTTTATGCTTTTACTTTTCCATGTCTGCTTGAGAGTTGACACTCATATTTACAGTGAATCAAATTCTACTTCAAATGATAATATTCCTATTTGTGGACCATTTTAATGTCTCAGAATGATAATGTATTCCAATTTCTTTCTCCTATCACTTATATAATTTGTTTTAAATTTACTTTTGTATAATCACGTTTAAGCCTATATTTATATTATTTACTTAATTAGGATGAATTAAGAATAGTAATACTAGACTTTCTATTTTGCCCTAATTTACTCTGATGCTCTTCCAATATTAATATCATAAAATATAAAACAAAGTGCCCTTTGTCGCGTTTCTTTTGAAAACTCTTCTTTCAAGGTAGCTCCCCACAGACAATCTTTCTTTCTGTCACTTGAGAAATCTGTTTTCAGCCACATTTGAAGTGAAGTTTCTTGAGACGTGAAGAATTTGGATGTTTAACTTCTTTCTCTCAAGACCTTAAAGTTTCAGTGCACTCTATCTCACATGGATTCTGAGCAGTCAGATGTATTTTCTGTTTTGCTCCTGTGTACTATGCTTCAACTATGACTCCTTTCAGGATGTTTTTCTTTGTTTTTGATTTTCTGCATTTGAATATTATGTGCCTGGGTATAATTGTTTTGGCATTTGTACTGTTTGGTGTTCTCTGAGCTTCCTGGATCTGCTGTTTAGTGTCTGATATTGATTTTGGAAAATCCAGGTCATTATTCTTTCAAATATTTCTACCATGTTTTAACTCCCTTGATCCCATTGCTCAAAAGTCAGAAAGAGGCAGACGATGGTAAATTCAAGGCTAGTTTGGTATATGTAGTGAGTTCTAGATCAGTCAGTAAAACATAGTTAGACTTTGACTCAAAATTAAAATAATAATAATAATAAAATAACTAATTTTCCTTTCTGTTATACTTATATTACATATTTTTCCATATATTCTAATTAATGTATTATAACCCTCACCATATTAATCATTTTACATAGCCACTTTGATAATTTCTGTCATATATGAGTCTGATTTCTCTTGCTCTTGAAACTGTTTTATATTATGTTCATTGTTATTACTTCTATTAGTTGATAGACTTGATATGAAGATTCAATGAAATTTCTATAAACAGGTTTCAGTGTTAATGCGATACAATGTGGGACTAGGAAAAGGTTATAGTCTTATGATTAGGCTTTAGTATTTTGTAAGTTTGTGTCCTGAACCATGAACTTCACAAACACTTCTGATCGGTGCTGTACTGGAGAGTAATCTTCTAATACATGAGCTTTGTACGAGCAATTCATACCAAAAGGATAGCAGTTAGACTCTGGTAAGATCCCATCGTGTTTAGACTTGGCTAGGTATTAGTACTGAGGACATGGAGCATGTTATAGATTGTAGAAAATAGTCTCTTTTCCCCTTGCCTCTTATAAATATGGGGGACTTTGCTCCACTCATCACTGTGGCGACTTGTTAGTGCTCCAGGAGCTAAACACATGGGAAGGACTCAAATGACGGAGTCCCCCTGTGCTAGTTAAGCTCTCAGACTTGTCCACGTCTGTCTATTCTCTGGCAATTTCTCCTAAATCTTTCAAACCAGGTGATGCATCCCATTGCGGATTCCACTGACGAGCCCCTTTGTCTTTCATCCCCAAGCTCTCTCCAATCTTGATGTGTGACTGATCAGCTTGTCAGATTTGGGGTGCACTGTGCTCTGACCTGCTTGGTTGTTTTTCAGCGTGTTCAGTGTTCCAGCTGCTGCTGGAACAAAATGGTGGTTTCCCAACCATATATTGCTTTATGCAACCTGGAAGCTACTAAATTATTCTATTTATTGGGAACTCATTTATTATTTAAGGTATTTTAAAACAGTAAGGTGATAATAGACATTTTGGCTATCTTTGGGGATTTTTATTGTAAAATTTCTGCTTAAACTGTATTAATTTTAAACTTTAAGCATGTTTTAAGGCATTTATAGAAGAAAAAGTGGTCCATGCTTATGGATCAGTGAAAATTAAAAATTATTCTAGAGTTAATTTGTGTTCATTAATGATAAATCAGTTTCTTCTTCAAAGTTCTTCAAAATTACTTAGCTAACGTTCTTTAGACATTTACAACTGCACTTTTCTCTATCCATAATATTTAACAATCTGCAAGGATAATTCCTCCCCTTTCTACTCATTGGGCTTACACCATCCTGATAGCAGCTATTCTTGGGCTTCATCTACAAACTGCGCACTTTCTTCTACTTTCTATCAGATCATTCATTCACTTAGCTCCTGATTAATGACCTACTTTGACTTATTTTCTGCCCCACTTCTAAGCTCCACGAGCTAGGTTCCTCCCCCTCTTTATAAGCTAAGTACCCCTTTGCATGTTCTGTTGCTTATAATATCAGAACATATGTATTACCAATTAGTATATTTAATACAAGTGTATTAAAATAATATCTGAATTCAAATAGAAAGATTTTCCACTAACTTAAGATAAAGTCATCAGTATTTCTAGGTAGGACCATGGGTCTATGGATACAGCTCAGTGGCAAAATGTTTGTTTGCTTAATTTAGATTTAGACTTGGGGCTAGTTTCAAATGCTTAAAATAGTAACAATAATAATATTTAAGACTGGTGATATAGCTCAGTTGGTAAAGTGTCTTCCTTGCATGTATCTATGTCTTTCTGTCTGTCTGTCTATCTATCTATCTATCTATCTATCTATCTATCTATCTATCTATCTCTTATCATTTATCTATTTATATCTATAATATATATGGATATTGGAAATAATTTATGGTTGATATTAATTTCCTTTTACTTGCAATTCCTGAATATGAGAGAGACAGAGGCAGAGAGAAAGAGGTGAGAGCATTTTCTATGATGTACATTTGAGAACATAGAGCAGAGGAAACATTGTGCTGATTGATGGAGATAAGCCCAGTGATTTGGCAGCAGTCCTGGCACAGTCAGTGGGGTCCTCAAGATTGGTAATAAATAATAATTGATGCAGACATTATCACCAAGGTCAGCCTTAGGGACAGACATTGAATCTGTGGCAGTGGCAGCTGCAGTTATGTTTCCAGTGGGTGTTGGTAGCCTAGTTGACATTTCTGAGAAGCAATATACTGAGATATTCAGTAAACAAAAGAAGACAGAAATGTCCTAAAAAATCATGCTGTAACCATGGAGACAGCTAACTCTGGGGTCCATCAGGCAAGACACTTTCGCAATCCTCTCAGTATCTTCTATTAAGAAATGGAAGGTGGCTTGAATTCCTGAAAAATGAATAGTTATATGTTGAGTTATAAGAAATAAACATATTCTTACAAATTAGTCTTATTTATATGTCATTTAAGGAATAACTTAAGAAGGGCTGTAGATAGCACAATAACATGTCCTGAATTTTCAATAGTACCCAAGCTCTGTTCCCAGCACCCTTATCAGACAGCTCATAACTTCTGCATCTCAGCTCAAGGGCATCTGTAGCCTCCATGAGGACCAGCACAGAAACACATGCACACTCAGCACTCAGGCATGTACACGCACACATACTTAAAAGTAAATTATTTTAAAAAGAAGAGAAACTGTGAAATAAGATCAAAACCAAAATGACCCCAAAAGATTTTCTGTGCCCATGAAAATACAAATATCTAAACCAAGTATTTCCCAGGTTGAGAATACAGAAAAACATCTTTGTCTAGGGCACCTAAGTTCTTTCTCCCCTTATTTATTTTTTAAGACAATTTTTTTTTATTTTGCATACTAATACCAGTTTTCCTTCACTCCTCTCCCTTTGGTATTCCCCACCTTCTCCCCATTCCACCCCCCATACATTCCTCAGAGAGGGTAAGACCTCCTATGGAGAGTCAACAAAGAAATCATTTGAGGCAGGACTCCCTCCCCTCCCCCCTTCATCTAGGCACAACAAGGTATCCCTCCATAGGGAATGGGCTCCAGAAAGCCAGTTCCAGTACTAGGAATACTGATCCCACTTCCAGTTTCCCTGCAAACTGCCCAAGCCACACAATTGTTGTTCTTATTCAGAGGGTCTAGTTCAGTCCTATGTAGGTTTCCCAGCTGTCAGTCTGAAGTCAGTGGGCTCTCACTAGCTCAGGTCAGCTGCTTCTGGGTATCATCATCACACTTTGACCCCTTTGCTCATATATTGCTCCTCCTTCTCTTCGACTTGTACTCTGGGAGCTTGGCTCAGTGCTTACCTATGGATCTCTGCATCTGATTCCGTCTGTTACTGGATGGAGGTTCTATGATGAAAACTAAGGTGTTATCAACCTGATTACAAGGGAAAGCTAAGATAGCTAAGTTTCTTCTTCAAGTTCCCTGAATTGAAAGTCAAGTTATCTGTGGTTTAATAAAAAATAAAAATAAAAAAACCTATAAGAAATATTAACCTCGCACGGCAGCGGGCGGCCGGAACCGGACGCGCACGGCGGGCGGCCGGAACCGGACGCGCACGGCAGCGGGCGGCCGGAACCGGACGCGCACGGCAGCGGGCGGCCGGAACCGGACGCGCACGGCAGCGGGCGGCCGGAACCGGACGCGCACGGCAGCGGCGGCCGGAACCGGACGCGCACGGCGGGCGACGTAGCTGGCGCAGCGGCCGGGACCGGCGGGTACTGACACAGTGGCAGACAACGCAGGCGACAGGGACCAGGGCAACACCAAGAGCAGATCGCCCCAGGACAATTAAATCAAAGAGGTAGGCCTTTGGTTGGCGAGGTCCCGGGCAAACAGGGAACCTGGTTCTTTTCCTGAAGACCCGTCTGAGGGGTGAGAGGGATCTTGGCCCCTGGCAGGAGCCAGGAAACAGAACGAGGGAATTTTGCAAGAGGAGCCTCTGGCCAGCAGGGAAACCTGATCTGGTTTTAAAAGACCAATTAGAGATCGTCAATAGGAGGAGATGGGCAGGCGCCAAGGCAAAAATTCTCCCAATAAGCTGAAAAACAACATGAAAGCACCAGAACCCAATGATCTTACAACAGAAGGACTTGAACACCCTAACACAGAAGAAGTGGAAAAAATCGACTTTATGAAAGCAATAGAGTCCCTTAAACAATATGTAAAAAACACCTTTATAGAAATGGATGAGAAGTATAACAAAAAGTTTGAAGAATTGAGTAAATACGTACATGAGACCCTGGGAAACCAAGAAAAAACGAACAAACAGGTAATGGAAACAGTTCAAGAATTGAAAACTGAAATGGAAGCAAGGAAGAAAGCACAAACTGGGGACCAGCTGGATACGGAAAATCTAGGTCAACGAGCAGAGCCTACAGAAACAAGCATAATCAATAGAATACAAGAAATAGAAGAAAGAATCTCAGATTCTGAAGACACCATAGAGAAAATAAACGCACTGATCAAAGAAAACAGCAAAGCCAACAAATTCTCATCACAAAACATTCAGGAAATATGGGACACAATAAAAAGACCAAACCTGAGAATAATAGGAATAGAAGAAGGGGAAGAATTACAGCTCAAAGGCCCAGAAAATATATTTAACAAAATTATGGAAGAAAACTTTCCCAACATAAAGAAAGATATTCCTTTGAATATCCAAGAAGCATACAGAACACCAAACAGACTGGATCAAAGAAAAGCATCCCCTCGCCATATAATAATCAAAACACAAAATATACAGGTTAAAGAAAGAATATTAAGAGCTGCAAAGGAAAAAGGCCAAGTAACTTATAAAGGTAAACCGATCAGACTTACACCTGACTTCTCTATGGAAACCATGAAAGCCAGAAGGTCCTGGATAGAGGTTCTTCAAAAACTAAGAGACCATGGATGCAAACCCAAACTTCTATACCCAGCCAAGCTAGTATTCACTATCAATGGAGAAAACAAGACATTCCAGGATAAGAACAAATTTAAACAATACGTAGCCACAAATCCAGCGCTACAGAAAGTAATAGAAGGAAAATCGCAACCCAAGGAATCCAACATTGCCAACACTGACTACAATAACTCAGGAATCTAGCGAACCTTCACCAGTACAACTCAAAGAAGGGACACACACAAACTCTACTACCGAAAACAGTAAGAATAACCGGAGTAAACAACCACTGGTCACTAATATCACTTAATATTAATGGTCTCAATTCACCTATAAAAAGGCACAGGCTAAGGGATTGGATACGAAAACAGGATCCAACATTCTGCTGTTTGCAAGAAACACATCTCAACCACAAAGACAGGCATCTACTCAGAGTAAAAGGTTGGGAAAAGGTCTTTCAAGCAAATGGTCCTAACAAAAAAGCAGGTGTGGCCATACTAATTTCCAACAAAACTGACTTCAAACTAAAATCAATCAGAAGAGATCGAGATGGACACTTTATACTCATAACAGGAACAATTCATCAGGATGACATCTCAATCCTGAATATCTATGCCCCTAATATAAAAGCACCCACTTATGTAAAAGAAATATTTCTAAAACTCAAGGCAGACATAAAACCACACACACTAATAGTAGGAGACTTCAACACACCTCTCTCTCCAATGGACAGGTCAATCAGACAGAAACCTAATAGAGAATTAAGAGAATTATTGGAGGTAATGAAGCAAATGGACTTAACAGACATCTACAGAACACTCCACCCAAATAGGAAAGAATATACCTTCTTCTCTGCAGCTCATGGAACCTTCTCAAAAATTGACCATATACTCGGAAACAAAGGAAACCTCCACAGATACAAAAGAATATCAGTGTCCACCTGTGTCTTATCAGATCACCACGGATTAAAGTTAGATGGCAACAACTATGCTACCCCCAGAAAGCCGACAAACTCATGGAAACTGAACAGTCAACTACTGAACCACACCTGGGTCAAGGAAGAAATTAAGAAAGAAATTAAAGTCTTCCTTGAATTTAATGAAAATAAAGAGACAACATACTCAAACCTATGGGACACGATGAAAGCAGTGCTAAGAGGAAAGTTCATAGCACTAAGTGCCCACTTAAAGAAAACAGAGAAAGCATACATTGGGGACTTAATGGCACACCTGAAAGCTTTAGAAAAAAAAGAAGCAGAGGTGCCCAGAAGGAGTAGAAGACTGGAAATAATCAAACTGAGGGCAGAAATCAACAAAATAGAAACACAGAAAACAGTCCAAAGAATCAATGAAACAAAAAGTTGGTTCTTGGAGAAAATCAACAAGATCGACAAACCCCTATCCAAACTAACTAAACAACAGAGAGAGAACACGCAAATAAATAAAATCAGAAATGAAAGGGGGGACATAACCACAGACACAGAGGAAATCCAGAGAATCATTAGATCTTACTATAAAAGCCTGTATGCCACAAAACTGGAAAATGCAAAAGAAATGGACATTTTTTTAGATAAGTACCATATACCAAAGCTAAACCAAGACCAGGTGAATGATCTAAATAGACCTGTTAGTCGCGAAGAACTAGAAACTGTTATCAAAAATCTCCCTTCCAAAAAAAGCCCAGGACCAGATGGGTTCAACGCAGAATTCTACCAGAACTTCCAAGAAGAGCTAATACCTATACTCCTTAACGTATTTCACAATATAGAAACAGAAAAGTCATTGCCAAATTCCTTTTATGAAGCTACAGTTACCCTGATACCAAAACCACACAAAGACCCAACCAAGAAAGAGAATTACAGGCCTATCTCACTCATGAATATCGACGCAAAAATTCTCAATAAAATACTGGCAAACCGAATTCAAGAACACATCAGAAAAATTATCCATTATGATCAAGTAGGCTTCATCCCAGAGATGCAGGGCTGGTTCAACATACGCAAATCTATCAATGTAATCCACCATATAAATAGACTGAAAGAAAAAAACCATATGATCATTTCATTAGATGCGGAAAAAGCATTCGACAAAATTCAACACCCCTTTATGATAAAGGTCTTGGAGAGAATAGGGATACAAGGGTCATACCTAAATATAATAAAAGCTATCTACAGCAAACCGACAGCTAACATTAAATTAAATGGAGAAAAACTCAAAGCCATCCCACTAAAATCAGGAACAAGACAAGGATGTCCACTCTCTCCATACCTCTTCAATATAGTGCTTGAAGTTCTAGCAATAGCAATAAGACAACATAAGGGGATCAAGGGGATTCGTATTGGAAAGGAAGAAGTTAAGCTTTCGTTATTTGCAGATGACATGATAGTATACATAAGCGACCCCAAAAATTCTACCAAAGAACTCCTACAGCTGATAAACACCTTTAGTAGCGTGGCTGGATACAAGATCAACTCCAAAAAATCAGTTGCCTTCCTATACACTAAGGATAAGGAAACAGAGAGGGAAATCACAGAAGCATCACCTTTCACGATAGCCACAAAGAGCATAAAATATCTTGGGGTAACCCTGACCAAGGAAGTGAAAGATCTATTTGACAAGAACTTCAAGTCTTTGAAGAAAGAAATAGAAGAGGACACCAGAAAATGGAAGGATCTCCCTTGCTCTTGGATTGGGAGGATCAACATAGTAAAAATGGCAATTCTACCAAAAGCAATCTATAGATTCAATGCAATCCCCATCAAAATCCCATCAAAATTCTTCACAGATCTGGAGAAGACAATAATCAACTTTATATGGAAAAACAAAAAACCCAGGATAGCCAAAACAATCTTATACAATAAAGGAACGTCTGGAGGCATTACCATCCCTGACTTCAAACTCTATTACAGAGCTACAGTATTGAAAACAGCTTGGTATTGGCATAAAAACAGAGAAGTCGACCAATGGAATCGAATAGAAGACCCTGACTTTAACCCACAAACATATGAACACCTGATTTTCGATAAAGGAGCTAAAAGTATACAATGGAAAAAAGAGAGCATCTTCAACAAATTGTGCTGGCAAAACTGGATGTCAATCTGTAGAAGAATGAAAATAGACCCATATCTATCACCATGCACAAAACTCAAGTCCAAGTGGGTGAAAGACCTCAATATCAGTCCAAACACACTGAACCTGATTGAAGAGAAAGTGGGAAGTACTCTACAACACGTGGGCACAGGAGACCACTTCCTACGTATAACCCCAGCAGCACAGACAGTAAGGGCCTCATTGAATAAATGGGACCTCCTGAGACTGAGAAGCTTCTGTAAAGCAAAGGACACTGTCGCTAAGACAGAAAGGCAACCCACTGACTGGGAGAAGATCTTCACCAACCCCACAACTGACAAAGGTCTGATCTCCAAAATATATAAAGAACTCAAGAAACTAGACCGTAAAAGGCTAATCAACCCAATTATAAAATGGGGCACTGAGTTGAACAGAGATCTCTCAACAGAAGAAGTTCAAATGGCCAAAAGACACCTAAGGTCATGCTCAACTTCCTTAGCGATCAGGGAAATGCAAATCAAGACAACTTTAAGATACCATCTTACACCTGTCAGAATGGCAAAAATCAAAAACACCAATGATAGCCTTTGCTGGAGAGGTTGTGGAGAAAGGGGTACACTCATCCATTGCTGGTGGGAATGCAAACTTGTGCAACCACTCTGGAAAGCAGTGTGGAGGTTTCTCAGGAAATTTGGGATCAACCTACCCATGGACCCAGCAATACCACTCTTGGGAATATACCCAAGAGAGGCCTTATCACACAACAAAAGTATATGCTCTACTATGTTTATAGCAGCATTGTTTGTAATAGCCAGAACCTGGAAACAACCTAGATGCCCTTCAATTGAAGAATGGATGAAGAAAGTATGGAATATATACATATTAGAGTACTACTCAGCAGTAAAAAACAAGGACTTCTTGAAGTTTGCAGGCAAATGGATGGAAATAGAAAACACCATCCTGAGTGAGGTAAGCCAGACCCAAAAAGAGGAACATGGAATGTTCTCACTCATATTTGGTTTCTAGCCATAAATAAAGGACATTGAACCTATAATTTGGGTTCTTAGAGAAGCTAAATAAGAAGGAGAACCCAAAGAAAATCCTGAATATTTCTCCTGAATATTAAACTTCATCAGGCGATGAAAGGAGACAGAGACAGAGAACCACATTGGAGCACCGGACTGAAATCTCAAGGTCCAAATCAGGAGCAGAAGGAGAGAGAGCACAAGCAAGGAACTTAGGACTGGGAGGGGTGCACCCATACACTGAGACAATGGGGATCGGGAACTCACCAAGGCCAGCTGGCCTGGGTCTGAAAAAGCCTGGGTCAAAACTGGTCTCGCTGAACATAGCGGACAAGGAGGACTACTGAGACCTCAAGAACAATGGCAACGGGTTTTTGATTCTACTGGACCTATTGGTTTTGTGGGAGCCTAGGCAGTTTCGTGGATGCTCACCTTACTAGACCTGGATGGAGGTGGGTGGTCCTTGGACTTCCCACAGGGCAGAGAACCCTGATTGCTTTTTGGGGAGGGGGACTTGATTGGGGGAGGGGGAGGGAAAGGGGAGGCAGCGGTGGGGAAGAGACAGAAATGTTTAATAAATAAATAAATTAATTAAAAAAAAAAAAGAAATATTAACCTCCATATTTTTAAATACTCTCATGGGCTACATAATTTCCCCTCTATATAAAGCATATTCAAATACCTATTTGGCATCTTAGATATTTTATAATATAATGTAAAATTTAAAGCAATTATAATTCACTTATGGCTAACTGAATGTTGGCAATCTCTCACCAGGGCTGCCAGTGTTTATTCATGTTCCCTGCTCTATTTTATCAAGAGAAAGGTTCCATCTTAAAAACAGACTTTTCCAAGTCCTGAAAAGTCAGTCTTGGGCATTGCTTTGTTTTATTTTTTTTTCTTGATGTTGTGTAGATGCCTTGGTGAATGGCAACGGGAAGGATTCTTATATGTCTTTTCCTGATTTAGAGCATAGGAAAGTGATGTGGGATTCCTATCTGTATGTTGTGATTACCATTAAAACATAAAGAAACTGCCTTGGCCTGCTGATAGGACCGAACTTAGCTAGGCAGAAAAAACTAAACTGAATGCTGGGAGAAAGAGAGGTGGAGTCAGGAGACGCCATGGAGCCACTACCAGAGACAGATGTTCTGAAACTTTGCCGGGAAGCCACAGCCACATTGCAATACACAAATAAATGGAGATGGGTTAAATTAATAAGTAAGAGTTAGCCAATAAGAAGCTAAAGCTAATTAGCCAATTAATTTAATTAATTAATTTAATTAATTTACTTAATTAACTGATTTAATTAATACAGTTTCTGTGTGGTTATTTCAGGGCTGAGGGGCCAGGAACTAATTAATGGTCTTCCCACAATAGCAAAGAAACTTTACTTCACAATCTCTTTAAGGTTGTTAGTATGACCTACTACTTCAGTCTACAGACAACTGCTGGTACAGTGTTCAATGTGTACATTCACTTTTGAGACCTAGAATCCCAGGCATAGTTTTAATTTTTCATCTGCTCACATACCATGGATCTACATTGTATGCAAATAGATATTTATCCTCAGAATACTTAGCAGTTGAAGAAAACCTTAAAGTAGCTTTAAATAAAATTACAATTTTATATTTAAAATCAGATTTGACATTAAGCAGTGACCTTTGAGAGGAAATTCAATTCATAAAAATTTCAAGAGCATTTGTGAAATTAAATATCAAATTTGATGGTTGGTGGTTTTAGTCATTTTATTTTAACTGTTCTAAGAGTGTGTACACATCTGTGTCTGTGTAAGTCTTTGTGTGTGCTTAACTACACCATAGTTATTGCATTCTCTTCTACCTATGATATTATAAATTTAATATTTCATAAAACTGTATCTAGATATACATTTTACTTAACTAGAAAATGGCAATATCTATAAACCTATAAAGAATGATACATAGGATACTATTTATCATTTATAAGATTTTGTAAATAATTGATTACTTGCTTTCTTGCTTTCAATTACATTCATATTAAAATATAAATTTTTAACCTTCTTTGTCTTTTTTCACAAAGTCTACGGTATAGGAAATTAATATATAAAGTTTCATAAAAATTAGGACAAGTGTAGTACAGTATTGTAAGAACAATATCATATATATCAAATAAAATATGTGAATTAATATTTATATGTATTACCATTTATTTAATAATAATACATCACAATATAAATTTAAATGTAATTTCATGTAACATTTTGGAATTGTTAGACATGGAGACTATGTTATATTATCAACCACAAGTACAACCACACCTTAACAATGTAAATAAAGTGTTACACCTCTCTCTTCAGCCAATAAAAAGGAATGGGCCAGAGAGATCTATGTAATACAAACTGTCAGATACAGTCATTAGGACTTGACCCTGGGAGTAAGAAGCTGGAAGAAACTATAGTTTAATAAGATTATAAGAATATTTAACTTCTGAATTTTCAGGGCATCTATCCAATCCTTGACTTAAAATAAATAGTGAATGGAAGCAAGAGCCCCTTCCTCATGGTCCCTTGCTTATAAAAGTCTGTCATTACCATGGACATTGAAATCAATTTAGCTCTGAAATATTTCATATAAACAGAGGACTTTAGTTGTATTTGGCCCCTCAAAAGACTTAAGTGTTGAAGACTTGGTTTATAGCTTATGGAATATTATAAATGATGAATAATTGGGGCTCTGACTTGTTCAGTTCACCAATTAACTAAATACATTGATAGAATCAACATTTTTAGAATTCATTGGAGTAGGCGAAAGCTAGGTTGCAGGCATAACTGGAGAGATCATGTCAATGGGGCACCCGTTACAGAGGGTGTACCAGGCTGGCCTCGAACTCACAGAGATCCGCCTGTCTCTGCCTCCCAAGTGCTGGGATTAAAGGCGTGTGCCACCACCGCTTGGCTTGAGGGTGTACTTTGTGTCCTGCATGTTTTGTTTATCTATTTGCTTCTCGGCCACTTCTTTCTCTGTCTCATACTTCCATCACTGTCATATTCTATACTGTCACAGGCACATAGTGCTGGAGCCAGCCAACTATGGGTTGAAAGTTCTGGGACCATGAACAACAACAACAACAACCCAAACAAACAAGAAACTTAAAATTGTTTATGTGTGTTATATATCTCAGTGACATGATTTAACTAACACAATCAATTTGCAAATTCTTGCACTATCAATTTGACAACAGACTGATCAAACGCTATAGATCAGTGGTAGACAAGTACCCTAGTATGTGCCAGGTCCTGGGTTCCAATTCTGAGTATTCAACATACAAGTACAAAAGATGATGATATTCACATATCATATCTGAAATTCTGGCACTGGAAAAAAGACCAATATGTGACTGTGTTAATTTTTGTTAGATAGCTCAAAAAGCCCCAAAAGCCGAAGTGTTCAAGAGCACAAAGGCCCTTTGAATCATTTAAAATTGGCCTCCCTGATCTTCTTAATTAAACTATAGGAATTCTGGAGGTCTTCAGGCCATTGACCCTCATCTCTCTCAGCAGGAGACAGAGAGAAGAGGTTAGTGTGAAAGAATCTGCTCAAGTGGATTTTGCCAAATGGAATAAGCTTCACTGAAAGCCGTGAAAGATCTGTAAAAGTTTGGATAAACGGCTAAAAATAAGGAAGAAAATACTGATAATTGGACTGAAAGTGACAGGAACTGTGCGAAGTAAAAGGAAGCTGTCAGATGTCTAAAACTCTACTAGAAGAGACAGGCTGATGAACTACTCAGCTGCAAAGAAATGTGTCAGCCTTCCGCACAAGGAAAACTGTTGAGAGTGAAGCTGGCTGTCCCTGGAAGTTATTCCCAGAGTGCGAAAAGTGATCAAGCAACGCCAAACATTTGATCATGTGTGTTTGCAATCTGTCTACCCAGCAACTCCTCTGGATCTCTCATTTTGCTTGGTCTTCAACGGGTCCTGCTTGTATCTGTTAGTCTATGCTCATC
Source organism: Alexandromys fortis (assembly GCF_014885135.2). Lineage (NCBI taxonomy): Eukaryota > Metazoa > Chordata > Mammalia > Rodentia > Cricetidae > Alexandromys > Alexandromys fortis. The sequence goes on along the minus strand of NW_026067940.1, from coordinate 298,610 downwards.
TCACTGTTTTGTATTGCTGGCCTGGGGATTGATAACATGCCTTTTTAGTTTCTCTGTCTACAGATGGAGAATTATGTTCTACAAACTACCATTGACAGATTAGGAATAGAAGCCACAGCTGTAACTGAATCTAGTTTAGAATCGGAGCTTTGGAGCTTTGGAATTGATATTGTAATAAATGAGACCCTTGACAGCTTTGAGAGATTATAAAAGATATGAGTCTGAATGCAAAAAGGCAGACTGAGAATAAAAGATTGTTGGAGGGTCTGCCTGAGTCCTTCTTAGTATATATACCCTTTTATCATCTATTTTCAATTATTGTGAATAGGACTCATGGCTTGCTTGTAATGACGTAATTAAGCAAAAGTGATGAGATGCCAATTGTGTTGTAATCCTCAGCATTCCAGCACACCCAGTGCAGGGCCATTCTCTGGGATGACACACTTGAAGCAAGATACTACATGATGAAGAAGGGTGGCCTCAGGAACTATGGGTGGTCCCAATGATTGGGTTGCAGAGGCAGGTGGATCTCTTAGTTTGAGGCCAGCCTGGTCTATAGAGCGAGTTTCAGGACTGATGTGGGAGTGTCATATCAATCTGTTGATTTCATTGGCTGAGCAATAAAAGAAACTGCTTGGCTGGCCCTGATAGGTTAGAACATAGTTGGGAGGAGTAAACAGAATAGAATGCTGGGCGGAAGAGGAAGTGAGGTCAGACTCTGCGCTGCTTCCAGAGGGACTGGACAGCCGCCATGCTCTGCTCTCCCAGGCAGCTGCAACCCACGATGGACTTAGGCTAGAATCTTCCCGGTAAGCGCACCTTGGGGTGCTTACACAGATGATTAGAAATGGGCTAGTCCAGGTGCGAGAATTAGCCTGTAAGGGCTAGAGTTCATGGGCCAAGCAGTTCTTAAATGAATAGTTTGTGTGTTGTTATTTCGGGCATGAGCTTGCCAAGCGGCCGGGGTGTTGGGGACGCAGCCCCGCCGCCGTTCTTATTTCAACACAGGACAGCCAGGGCTATGCAGAGAAACTCTGTCTCTCACAAAGAAGATCATCATGATAATAATAATAATTACAATTATAACTTCAGGGACAGTGGTAGCATATTTTCTTTTCTTCCATGGAATCTTCCGATGAGATCACCACAATATCTAATGCCTGAACTGTAGCCTTGTTCATCTATCCCCAAGCAGAAAAACGGTGAAGCCATTCTGACCCCTGATGTGTATTCGTATATAAAAATATAAAAATTATTTTAAAGATGAAAATGGTTAGTAATCTGTTATACAAGAGAGAAACACTACACCAAGTGCTAGAAGGTAGACAGCCTCAATAACAGAAAAAGAGAACACTGCAGTCTAAGATTATGGGGGAAGGAAGGAATGCCAGGGTTCTCTTTGATTATCTACTTAAGCTTTCTCATAGAAATGATATTGATCCAATGCAAACATGATACATACCTTATGCTCACTTCCTTTGAAACCGAGCTCCTCACCTGTCCCTCCATCCCTCATGTTAGCCTTGGTTCCTAACCTCTAACCTTAACTCTTTTGTTTCCTCAGGAATGCCTAGTGTTAGTGTCTATACTTCTCATAGACTCAGAAATTTTGTGATAGTTAATATGTTCTTAAATGATTTTTTGCTTGAGAAATGTGGATTGCTTTTGTTGGTGGTGAAGTTGTAGCTGCCCTTTCTCTGCCCTGTCTCTGTTCTTCCTCCTTTTTATACAGTTCTACTCCATCTTCCCCGGGTCTTGAACTAGAACATACACCTGAGATTAGTTATGTTACTGAGTTTTACTTTAAATTGTGTCACTGATTCCTGTGAGTCCTGTAACAAACTTAAAACTTTATCAAGGCATTGAGTAGTCTTGGGAGAAGTTGGTTTCCTCATCTTTTCTGTCTCTACTGTGTAAAGACTTGAAAGAAAAAAGAAAGAATTCTTCATATTTCCAATCTTAATGCAGGTGCCACAGTCTCTTTGACATTCAGTGAGCTCCTCATGTGAGCTGAACTGTATGCTTTCAAATCTCTATATGATTTCTATCTGCTAACCCTTAATGTTTACTACTCTTGCAAGCTTACTGCCTGTTTTTTTTTTTTTTCCAGTAGATAAGGAGTTCACTGAAACCAGAATTTGCCTTATGTACCTTCTGATCCCTTTTGCTTATCAGATTTATAGTAAATGGTAAAGAAAATGTACAGGTAAAATTCTCATTAAGGCTTAAATTTAATTTACCATCGAAGAATCTTCTGATTCTGAGGCTGTAAATACAGCTAATATCTTTACATGAAGATTAGATGAATCTTTTAACAGTTTCTTATATACAATATATTGTGATCATATTCCCCTCTGCCGTTTCCTGTTTCTTTCTCTTGTCCTTTTCCCACTCTAGATGATGTCTGTCTTCTTCCAACTCCAAATTTAACATATCTGTTTTGTGGGACAAGATTTGCAGGTGTTCAAATTACTGTGTGTTTATGACTGCAACAGCCATGATATATTCACAGTAACAGTTGATACACTTCCCAAGTCTTCCAGTCCTTAACAGTCTTCCTATATCCGCTCCCACAATGTCCTCTGGGTCTCAGAGTTTGTGATGTCCATTAAAGATTGAGCCCTTACCAGTCCGTTTCTGTCAGCGGGAGATACAAGTCATTACATTTCTCTGACTCAAGCTGAGCTTTTTTTATTTACCTGTCTACAGGTATAAACGTATGTACTTACAAGCAGTTTAACTATTTTTAGTAAACTACACTTATCAAAATGCAGATAGTAGATTCCCATAGAGTTCATGACCTGCCTAACCTTATGCTTTTGACCAGGTTTGCAGTACCAGGCATGTATTTCTTTCTATGCTGAACATTAGGAAGCAGTTAATTCCTCCAAATAGCCATGTGACCATCACATGTGTAAGCATATAATGATGGCTATGCATGGAGTCTATAGGTAGGCAGCAAGAACTAACACTGCCCTTTGATCCGGGACTGCGAATTCCTTCAGACAAATAATCCTTCACTTTGTTCACCACTGTGAATATACTACTTGGAAACAGATGAGCCTTATCTCAACACAAGCTTAACGGTGTTTGATCTGCTTAGGGAGACAGTTAAGTCCGTCCCACATGACATCATATATTGGATTTTAATCTCTATCAACCTGGAGAAAACTTAAAGTGCCTATGTTATTTGGATGTGTAGACGCCAGGAACTGATCAGGATTGTGTACAGTCACTGTGTTGGAATACCCTTGACCGATGAGAGGCTCTGTAAGGAGAGACCATATAGAAACAGATTTTTTGAAGCGTGTAAATTCACTGACTCTCATCATGACTTGGGACTCTGCCATCCAGAAAGTCACCCAAAACTAGGCATGTTCCCATAGCCATTGACTAAAATTGTGTTCCCAAATAAACTTCTTTTCATCATAATCTGTGTCGATAGTCTGGAATTAGTAACATAAAATAGACTAGTATCTGTTGCTGTAACAAAAACGTGATAGGTAAAGAAACAAAAATTCTTATTTCTCATCATTCTGAAAGCTGACTGTCTGAGACAAAGGTGTTAGCAGGACATTGGTAAGGATGCTCTTTCTGGATCAGATAAAGATGGAGAGAAACCTAAGAAACCTGAGTTTTACATAATTCAACTTCTGTAATTCTCTCTTTATGTTTCCTTTTGAAATACTTATGGCAACTGAAAATACATTTTATTTAATTTGCATTTGCTCAATATCTGCTTCATTTATTATAGGATACTCCAAATATTCAAATTATACCGAATTAATATTCAAGACGGGATTTAAAAATACAAACCAGAAAGGCAGGTATCAGTAACAGGTAAATAACATACTAGTAAGCAGCCTTTTCTCTTTATGCCTTGAGTTAGTCAGTTTTGCATTATTGTGACACAATAAACATTGTAATGAAGAAAAAAAGCTTATTATGACTCTCTGATACAGAGTTTTCTTCATGGGAGCTTGGCCAAATTACATTTGGACAAAAAGCACTCTATCACAGTGTGTGGTAGAATGCCGCTCATCCCCCAGTGCCAGGAAGCAAAGAGAAAGAGAGCTTGCTCTTAGAACAGCATCCCTGAAGATCATTCATCTGCGATTCAGTTGATAGGGTAATGCACCTGTAAAATCAGAGATACCGGAGTCCAATCACTTCTCTAAGATACCATCTGCATTGAGAGATGCTGCTGCTCCCGTGCTACGGCTGTGTGCTAAAACTCTATTGTGAAAAGCCTCTGACGCATCTGATCTTGTGGGGGTAAGCATTTAATATCCAGATGATAACAATTCCTCTTCCACCTTCTAGAGCAGGGATTCTAAATTTTCTTTTCTACTTATGAGATCTTTTCATCTGAGATATCTTATGGGACTCTCCATATAAGTGTATAAATATATAAAACATGAATATACACATACGCAAAGTCAAATATTTACTGATAACAAACCTTTAAAAATTGTTTTAAGCCAATACTTTATGAGAATTTTGATTGTATTTTACCTCTCCTAAAAGATGAAAGCAAATTTTCTTGCTAATGAGATGGATATACTTATTTATTTTTACATAGAAAATTAAATCTAAATCCTGGCTGAATATTTAATACTGCAGAACATCAAATGTTTTCAATATTTTTCACAGTCCATATATGCTTTGATTTTATAATTTTCAATATTGAGAATGCCCAGTCACATCAGTACACAATCTAAAATGTCAAAATGTCAAAAGTATGTTCCAGGCTATTTCCAAAATTACTTTTTTTTTTTTTTTAAATAAAGCTCAAGTGAGAAACTAAAACAGGGATGTTAAGACAAAATGTTCTGGCACAGCACAACCTGAAGATATATTAATTTGATATTTATATCCTGGAGACTGAACATACTAAAAGACATTTTTTCTGCATTTAAACTTTTATGTTTCTGTAAAGGCAGAGAACATTGCACACCTAATAAATACACAACAGTTCATAATATACAGCAGGCTTTCTTCTTACAGAGGTAGTTAGGTAGGCAGCCCTATTTCAGAGCATGCTCAGAGAACAAACTGTGTGTTTATATTAAAGGCTATTTTGAAACCAGGTACTATAGCTTCAGGCTTTTTGGAAACACCTAGGGTTTACTGCATTTTTGAATAGGAATTCATTTCTTCTTGCTGTGTATTCAGGAAATGCTTCCTGCTTTAAAGTTTTCCACAGTCCCCACTTTCAGTTACTCAACCATATATGGAGTCAAGGACAATGTGTTTAGGTTTGCTCTTCCTCTCCAAGTTCATATGAGATTTTGCTAAATTTCAGAGACAACATTTAAGATTCTCCAGTAACAAAAGATTAAGGATACAAAGTTGTGTTTTGTACCTTGGAAAGGCAAGGAAACTAATAGTGAATGTATTACGGACAAGGAGCAAAGCATAGACCACCCCGCCCATTCGAAGAAACTGTCTAAGTTTTCCACATAGGTCAGGCGTGGAATTGGCAAAAGTCTTCATTTGGCCCAAGTAAGTCTATTGACAGAGTACTTATGATTGGTTGGTCAGTGTGTGAAAACGTAGCAACTGTAGCTTCTTCCTCCTGCATGTTTATAGCATGGGTCTGTTCACCTATAGACTCGGCCTACTAAGACTAGCTAACCCCTTCACTCTGTGCCGTACCAAATGAACACACTGAAGTTGTTATAGTTGGTGTCACCCCTCTATCAGAGTACATAAAACCCACCTGACCACAACTTTTCTGTGTGGATGTGTCTCTGAGTCTGTCTCCTCTTTGTTCCTTTGTCATGCTGCTGCTAATCAGGTTTCCATGGCCAAGCCATGCTGGGCCCTGCATAGTATGTTCCATTAGATTCCATATATGAGATTTTTATTTTCTTAAGCTTCTACTCTTGAACTCTTCAAGTAATTGGCAGGTTAATATTTTCAAGAGGCCACGATGGTGCCTACTTTGAAATTTGCTAGAGAAGGTAGTGAGACAGTATATCACTTACCAGGTTCTAAAGGGAACATTTTCCTTCCCCGCTGTCTTGCATATTGATCATTCTTGAAGTGCATCAGAAAATCTTTCTTTGAAACTGACTGGAGTTCTCTTCTGTCCTTTCCCTCCCAATACTCAGCATTCTCCCCCAGTTTCCTCCATTCTGCTATAAAGTGGCCACAAGAACCTCATACAAGGCAAGATATATTCATTTTTTGTTGTTTTTCCTGTTTGTTTTTGTTTATTATTTTTTTAAAAGAAAAACAAACTATATTTTTTGTTTCATTTTACATAACAATCCAAGTTCCCATTCTTTTCCCTCCCATTTTCTCCACTTATTCCCCCAACCCTACTGGTCCATCCACTCCTCAGATAGGGTGAGGCACATTGCTTTGGGGAAGGTCCAAGGCCCTCCCTACTATATCTATGTTGAGCAAGGTATCCATCCAAAGAGAATAGGTTCCCAAAAAGCCAGTACAACCATTAGGCATAAATTTTGGAGCCACTGCCAGTGGCCTGTCAGTCTGCCCCAGCCATACAACTGTCAACTACATTCAGAAGGTCTAGTTTGGTCCTATGCTTGTTCCTTCCCAGTTCAGCTGCTGCTTTTGAACTCCCATGAGCTCAGGTAGACTGTTGTCAGTGTGTATACACATCATGGTTTTGACCTCTTTGCTCATATTTTCATTCTTCCCACTCTTCAACTGGACTTCAGGAGTTCAGTTCAGTGCTCCGCTGTGGGTCTCTGCCTCTGTTTCGTCAGTTGCTGGATGAAGGTTCTATGGTGATATTTAAGATAATCATCAGTTTGACTACAGGCAAGTGCAAGTATTCTATTTAGATTTGCTTGTGTTTGTTCTCTCATATGCCACCTCCAACTTCTGCTGCTTTATTATTTATTGTTATGACACGATGAGTCTGCTAACGATTAGGGTATGAATCATATAGTTATTTCATTCCACAGGAGCAGTTTTTACCATATCTCCAAATTTAGATTGTATTACAAGATAGAAATATGTCATCCCAAAACCCAATTGACCTATAGCTTAGATCATTTATATGATTTTTTTCAAAGATGTGACAAACAATGTTATTTTTCTATATCAGGATAAGTATAATGTAGCCCGTAGCAATATATGACTCTAGGCAATTTTGTAAAGTTCTATAGGGATACAATCATCATTCCTTGATTATAATTTTTATTTATTGCATTTTTATTTATCCTTCAAGAATTCCACCTATAAGCATTATGTGTTATTATCATATCCACCTTGTATTTTTCCCATATAACTCTTCCTGGATCCCTCTAGCACATCTGTTTCCTAACTTTGTCTTTCTCCTTTTTAAAACAATATATCCCACTAAACTCAATTACTGCTTCCCACATGGATGGGAAATTATCAATTGGAACATGACCAACCTAACATTAGTAACAACCGCAAAGAAAGATGACTATCTGCCCTCAATTTTTCATCAGCTACAAATGAACCTCATGAGTTTTTCCCCATCCTTGTAGGAATTTGTCCGGCCTGAATAGGTCTTTTATATGTACCACAGCTCTGAAAGTTTATGAATACAACAAGTTTGACATGCTCTAAAGATGACACTTTACAGCAATCTTCCCTGCTTTCCATTTCTTAGTCTTCCTGCCTCCTCTTCTATGATCTTATCTGCACACAGGGGGTTGATGTGGGTGTACTATTTATGGCTGAGCACTCTCAGCCACTTACTTCTGCTCAGCACTTTTACCAGTTATGAGTCCGTACATTAACCATGGCCCACTGCAAAAGAGAAGCTTCTCCGAATAAAGCTGACAGCAGCTCAGATCTAAGGCTACAAAAATAAATATTGAGAAGTCAATTTGACATCACGATCACCTGGCAAAAAGCATGAAAACAGGGCTGAATTTACATTCCCATGTTATGGTGGTAGAATTTTATAGTTATGGTATGCCAAAAGCATTTGATAATGACAACAGAGACCCCAAGGCTCTCAAAGCCTAAAATACTCACTTGTCAATCATTTCCAGAAGAGACTTGATGATTTCAGCTCAACAGTATCTGTAGATCAATAGCATCTTTTGATCTACTGCTAAAGTGATTTAAATAACACAGCAGATAGAAACCACTGGGCTGGCTACCTTGTGTTCTGGGACTTGATGAAAATGGCCAGATTTATGTCACTCCATATATGAATCCCTAGATTTGGTACACATATTTTTTCAGCAATATAAGGTATCCTTTAAGCACTGACCTCATTTTAGTGGCAAGGAGTTCTCATGTCCCAGAAAATACTAGATGTTTAGCTCATTAAAAATTCCATCAAAGGTTTATGGTAATGCATAACTGTATACCAATAGTTTGAAGATTGAAGCAGGAAATTGCAAGACTGCCTCTCAAAAAGCAGAAATAAAGCAAGCAAACAAAATCCAAACAGCAAAGTATCATGTGTTGTAGTGCCTTTGCATTAGGAAATATTCCAACAATATATACAGAGTATTAGCTAATTTTTTCTCATCAAGGTCTCCACAGAACATCAGAAAAGATGGTCCACAAAATAGCAAAACAATCTGAATCCTTTCTAACATACCGTGACAGAATTGGGTAGACTAGATTTGTACCTGGGGCAAGATCATGTGTTGTGTATTTCCACTTCAATGAATCCTTTTGATTTTCATTCCTGATGGTCCATGAAATGAAATTCACATGCTAGGTTAATAGCTACTATATTAATTTTGCCCTGTTGGTGTGGCTAATTACTACAAAGTTAATAACTTAACATAAATTTGTCATCCTACAGTCTAACATACATCTCACAATAATAAGAAATTAACAGGGTATATTCTTTTCTGTAGGTTCTTAGGGAGAGTGGATTAGTTCTTTGTTTCCAGCTTTTTTGACTACCCATTTTACTTGACTAGCAATGGTGATCCATCTTCTTCTCACAGTGTCCTTCAGGTTTATATTTCCGTGCTGAAATTCAACAGATCAGGATAAACCAAAGCAGTTACCCTGTATTAATAAGATTCCTAATTGGTGACTTTGTTTTTTCTTTAATTTTATGAATGCACTCGATTAGTTACTCAGGGAATGGACTTCCTTGTGAGATCATTATTGTAGCCACCAATGATAATTATTGAGTAAGAGTCTGTGCTGCTTTCTTTCAGGAAAATATATTGTGGTCAAGTATAAGCAAATATGCTACCTAGTTAAAGACTTTAACTATACTGTCTTATGTCACAGTTTGTTGAAATTTGTTTTAGAAGCAACTATTGGTGAATTACTTAAAATCATGAATTGGAAGGAAAATGAAATTTTAATTCTTTCAGTCTGGTTTCAATTTGAAAAAGCTGACACAGAATATAGCATTGTGAAATTCTATTCTGGTTATGGAGAAAAGTCCGCATTGGAGACGTCTGTTTATTCTTTTCTACAATAGTGTTCTTATTCCACAATAGGGAGCTAATTCCTTGGTTCTGAGAGCATCTGGGTAAATCACTGTGCGCACAATTGGGGACTTTGAAAATATTAAGGAAGCTGTATTAAATATATGGGATTTGTAAAGATAGATGGTATATTAATCTCGCACACAGCATCTACATCCTAAATCCAGGGGTTAGTTTGTTATGGTGTTTCTTGTTCTATGCTAAGTCTAATTCAGACTGTACTTCCCAGAGCTCAAGACAGATTGCAATTCCCTCTTTTCAAAATAAACAATTACTTTGAGTAATTTTCTTGTATATATTTGTGGTACCATTATAATCCTTCAAACAAAAGCCTGGTTTAACTTTTAACTTTCTTTTTTATTTATTCTTTAAGTCTTTCATCGCATGCATCTTGATCCCATTCATTTCCTATCCCTTCGTATCTGCCCTCTGCTTTTGCATCCTAACCCCTCCTGAATAAAATTTAAGAAAAAAAATAAAGGAAAAGAATCTCATCATAGAAGCTGTAGGCTGTAGTGTGACACAGTGAGTCACACAATAAAGCCTTTTGTATATATATTTGCAAGTATTCATTGCAAAGACTCACTGGCCTGGTAGCTTTTTTTTACCTGCTAGTGTAAAAAAGCGTTATATTTGTCAAGGGAGATGTTTCCCCCCATGGATACATGGATACCAATAACTATGCACGGTATAGTTGGCATAGTTCTGATTTGACTTTAAGGTACCTTGCCTTGGTAATGTCCTCATTCTTAATCCCTTCTATTGAATAGGGAAAGTATTTATAAATATGATTTCACACTTGTAATTAGATTATCAATCACTTGACTTAGAGCTAATCAAAAGGCATATTGTCTTGGTGGGCTGTTTCATTCAAACAATTCTCTAAAATGTATTTGGGCCTTCCTGAGATCTGAGAAGTTGGAAGTTCAGAAAGATGTCCAACATAGTGGAAGGTTGGCAAGGACCTCATTTTAGTCTGTGTTCTAAGAGAAATTCTTGACTTACACCACACATACAGAGAGAGAGAGAGAGAGAGAGAGAGAGAGAGAGAGAGAGAGAGAGAGACAGAAGAGAGGAGGGATGAGAGAGAGGAGACAGAACACTCAGCTCTATTACTTTAAAGAATAAAATTGTGCTAACACCTGAGTGAATCTGGAAGAAGGGCTGTGTAATCAATTGCTAAATCAGTCCTGGGGAACACTTTAGTTTCAATCGGATGAGACTCTTGGCACAAGCCCCAGATAACCTGTATCCAACTTTCATCCTACAGAAAGAAGATGTGGTACTTGGGTTGTTTTAAAATACAAAGGTTTTAGTAATTAGTGAGACAAAAATACAAACATGAAAATTAAATTATTAAGGATTTATAAGAATTTTTAGTGTTTTAAACTAAAGGGAGCAGGCAAAAGCGCCTTGGCCTGAGTATTGCCATTTTGACTTCAGACTCCATTTTACCCGCAGGGTGAAATAAAGTTCAGTTTCCAAAGCCCTAGGGGAGCTGAGGACTTTTCATGACCGATAAACCTTCTCGCTAAGCCATAGAAATAGTCGTTATGTATCTTTATTTCTATAGATCATCATGCCTGCTCCTAACAACAGAAGGAACAAGTGAACCTGATTGGTGAGACTGAAAGGCTGTATTGTCTATTAATGGACCATGATGGAACATTCAAGGAAACCTCTAATCTCTAAATCCTGATTGGTGGAAATTGTAACTGTAACTTGTATTGTTTTTCTTCTTACATGTCCTTTGAGTATACATAATATTTTCCAGTTTTATATTTTTATGGTATCCCTACATGTAAGAATGTGTGTCTCTTGAGCTTTTTCTTTGTTTCTTTATTTTTTTTTCTGTTATACCCTATTATGCTATTTCCCTTTGTTTGCTTTAATTTCACATTTATTTATTTGTTTATATGGTTTATTTAGTTAGTTATTTTGTGATACTTGTTTTGTAATGAGGGCGAAACTAAGAAAGAGTATGGATTTGGGTGGTTTGGGAGGTGAGGAGGAGTAGGGGAAGGGAACCATAATCAGAATATGTTGTGTGGAAAAAATACTTATGTTCATTTCAAAAACAAAGAAATTTCTACCGCATATGTACAAGGAGTGGCTTATAGCATTGCTTCCCAGAAAATACCAGAAACTAATTGTGAGCAATAAAGTAGAGAAAGTATTAATGTTATGTATTTCTGATTTTTTTTTTTTTTGAGACAGGATTTCTTTGCAGCTTTGGAGTCTGTCCTGGAACTAGTTCATGTGGACCAGGCTGGTCTTGAACTCACCGAGATCCACCTGCCTCTGCCTCCCAAGTGCTGTGATTAAAGGCATGTGCCACCACCACTCGGCTGTATTTCTATATTTTGAGGCATAAGAATACAATGACTTTATTTTGATGATTTGTAAAAATAAATTTGTGATTGATGAATTTCTCATTATTGTAAAAAGAACTACTGCTCCAAATAAACAAAATGACTCTTGTACTCTGTATGACTTCAAATAGACCAATCATTTCATTAAATAAAAGCTGCTATGTGTTTGGTGTTATATCGCAGTAAATATTTCAGTGTTGATAAGTCTGTGGTTTTTTAACTTCTTTCGATTCATAGGAAATTTATTTGATTATGTTGGCCCTAATGGATACAATTACAGCATCTCTTTGTGATGGCATTTAAGAACATATGAAATGTTTGTTTTCCATATTGTACATTTCATTACAAATCATACTTATCTGAAGTAGTGTTATATGATCTATTTTTCCTTCTTGATTAGCATAATGTTTTGGTACAAGCCTGAGACTAAAAATGCTGCCGGTTTCTTGTTTCAAGCCAAATATTTTCTCTTCTTAATTATTATAGTTATTATTGAGACAAAAGTGAACAGTTGTATTCTTTGTCCTGTTCTCAGCAGATATACAGCATTCTGCTTATATCAACCTAAACATACAGTTTCACATTACATGTTGTCTGTGTGTAGCTATTGTCACTTTGATTTGCTTAATTTTACATCATTTGGTGCTTTTAAACTGTTTATTTTTATCTTTTTTTCAGTCACTACTATGTAATAAACATTAGAAGCACCCATTGTGTTTATTGACTTCATATCTTAAATTTTCCTTCTGGCAACAATTTCATTAATTACTAAGACAGATAACCTATCACTATAACACATTAAGTAAGCAGGGAATAAATTCTTTCAGCACAATACTTGACTTTTATACTGTATTGATGACTTCTATTTCACTAATTTATAAAATGTAAAGGTGCTTACAAAAATAAAACCCATGATGGAGGAAAAAAAAAAACAAGTTATTGTCCCTGAAAACTGGCATGCTAAACAGAGCAACATCCACAGAAATAGCAAACAAAAAAAGACAAATGGAGAATTTTGAGTGTTGAGGTGAATTCAATCATTCAGACTATAAAAAAAAAATTGAGGTATTCTAAAAACCTCAATTAAATATTTATTTTATGCATTAACCTTTATAGTCTCTGTTTCATCACTCTGCTCACCAATTACATGACCATAGTTCTTATTTTATCCATAGTAGAGTTAGTGTTCTTAATTCTGTAGAATAGGACCAAAGAGAAATACAAACAAAAGGAAGAAATTTACATATAAATTAGGTCATGTTTACTTTAATGTTGTTCCTGTGTGTCTGCTTTTACTGCTTAGCATTTTGTATTGCATAGCCACTGTAGGCTAATTTTGGAAAAGACTGACTCTCCCTCTCTAGGCTCCCATTAATTGTGGATAGCACTTCATCTAGGGGTGGGGCCTTGTGAGACTGCCCTCATCTATGTTGGCAAGTCAACTGGTAATAGGTCTAGTTTACGTAGCCTTCCTTTTGAGATCTTCTGGGTGGAACTTCCTGTCCTCTAAAGAGGACAGTCTCAACAGGAGTCATGCTAGTCCTCTGGCTCTTAAAATCTGTCCTCCCTCTCTTCCAAGATGTTCCTGTGCCTTTAGGCATACATGTTGTATTGTAGATGTATTAATTGGGAATAGCCAATGCACAACAAGTTGTTCTCTGAATTGTAAACAGTTGCAGGTTTCTGTAATGGTCTCTGTCTGCTTCAAAAAGAGGCTTCTTTGACGAGAGATGAGAGCAACACTTGTCCGTGAGTATTAGAATGCAGTTACATGTTATACTGGTTTAAGAAAATGGCTGTAGTGGGCTCTCCTTTGTTCTGTGCTCTCAGCAGTCCTGGGTAGTAGACTATTCATTGTGTCGTGAATGAATTCCCTTCTACTGAGTGAGCCTTAAATCTAAGTAGAAGGCTGCTAGTTATCCCCAAGTTATAATTGCAACTCTTGAGTCTCTGGGGCTCTTGTGGCATGCTGGTCATTGGAGTCTGTAGGCTTCACAGTTGGGTAGGGCTATTGATAGCTTTATCCCTTGGGACCTTGGATATGAGCCTCCTAAAAGAGTTCCTGGCTGAGATTATACTTTTGTCAAGATGCCAAGAGACAGAAGTGAACAAAATGAGAGGGAAAATATTCACAATGGGATAGAGTTCATTCTTGAGTGTTAAAGAGGGATTAACAGGTCAGTATAGAAAAAGCTTGTCTATGGTGTAAGAAAGAGCAAGGATTGAAGCTAAGACAGATCAAGTTCTTAAATCAAAAATATGTGCATAGATGGAAAAATGTTTCCATTTAAGATAATCCCACAAATTAACAATGTGGAGATTATCATTCTAATTCTTGAACAAGAAGTTGTTTGCTAGAAAATAAAAAATATTTTTAAATTAGCTAAAAATCATTCAGTAAAAAAAAATATTTTCTCTTGTTATTCATTTTTTATCCTTATCCTAGCTCTCTCATTTTACTGGATGTCTCAAGCCAAACTGAGGTTAATACTGTGTGAATGATGAGAGTGGATTGTGGGAGCTGGGTGTGGCTGTGGCTTCATACCAGGTTCTGAACTCAGCAAATCAGTGTTTATGATCATGGTCTCTAGTGCTAATTACCATATTTTCCAGCTTTCATGCAAAAACCCATTCATTTCTGATCTGAGAAGCTATGAAATGTGGGTCATAGATTCTACTTAAAGGTGTTTTATGATGCAACATCAAATAAGATCAGGCTTTCAAGGCAGGTAAATAGTATTTTGTACATATTAAGATCAATTCAAGTTTGTATTAAATAAGAATATATCATACAGGTTTGTTCATTTTATATTTCACATGTGTCATGGAATAGTAATGATTTATCAACTTTCCAGAAAAAGAAAGATATGTTTCTCTGCTTTAAGAGCTCATGGCATTTGCAATACCTCAGAATGATATCTTACAAATTTGCAAACTATGTTGTAATCACCATAGACATTGGGAAATTTTAATTCAAGTAGATACTCTAAACAATAAAAGTATACTGTTAACAGTTTAGCCTGGTAGTAATAATCAGATTTACCACAATTTTGTTTTCTCTTGCAAATCTACCAATTTAGTCAGTGATAAAGACAATATATGATTCATATTGGTTGAAAAATATAGCATAACTCTATGTAACTGATAAAAATAAAAGATCATTGTTGAAATAGGAGCGGCGGGGCTGCGTCCCCAGCACCCCAGCTGCCTGCTAGCTCATGCCTGAAATAACAACACACAAATTGTATTCTTTTAAACACTGCTTGCCCATTATATCTAGCCTCTTCTCGGCTAACTCTCGCACCTGGACTAGCCCATTTCTAATAATGTGTGTAAGCACCCCAAGGTGCGCTTACCGGGAAGATTCTAGCCTATGTCCATCCTGAGTCGGAGCTTCATCACGTGTGTCTCTCAGAGCAGAGCTATCTCGCATCTGTCTGAGGAGTCTTACCTCACTTCCTCTTCCTCCTGTTTACTCCTCCCACCTATGTTTTAACCTATCAGGGCAAGCAGTTTCTTTATTTAATTAACCAATGAAATCAACAGATTGATATATGACACTCCCACACCAGATCAAAAAAGAGGGTACTTGTATGCTTATTTGATCATATTCTATACACAACTAAGTTTAAAAATTATGTCATATTATTGACAAAGTAGATGATGCCCTGAAAGCTTATGGGTATTTTAAAGCTAATAGTTTCTGGCAGGTGTTCCTATTATGTAATAATAATGTGACCTCAACATTAAGCTAAACTCAGTGCAAAATATTTAATTACAGCTCAAAACTAGTATCTTAATTAGCATTACACTAACGAGGAGTTGCTAAGGCAATAGTTCATTCTGAAACAAGGGAAGCCAATTTCCATGTAATCATATTTAAATGCTAATTTAAATGCATTCAAGTATATTCTGTAAGCATAAACTGAATTATTATCATTATTGTTCTGTATTATTAGTGTCATTTAGTTAGTAGTCATGGTATATTGTGTTTAGAAAATATAATGCCCTTAGTTTTAGGAATTTATAGTGTATTTTTTTTCTATAACAAAAAGTACATTCTATAACACTTTCTCAGGCTAACTTGTGAATGTCAGCATGTATGTGGCCACAGCTGTCTCAAAGAGAGACTATTTGGGAGCAACCTGAGTGGAGGAGGCACAATATGTGCTGAATATTTCTCTGACGTGATATAATAGTGTTCACTCCTTGGCACCACCCTGAGATCTGTCCCTGTGAGTGCCATAGGTATCTATGATGCTATTGATGATAAAGGAATAAAAAAAAAAAAACATGTTCCTGTTGTTTCAAAGCTGCTCCTGGATAGAAATATAAGGTGACAGAATTGATGAGTTTATTGCCTTCTTTATTTGATGTTCCACGCAGATCAGTGTATCTGTCCCACATTTGTTCATCCTCACATACTCTAGCTGAGAGGTACTTGTTCATTTTTATGTTATTTTTGTGTTATGTTGTGTATGAGGCTAACCTCATCAGGCATCTCTGTTCACACACCTTGCTGGAAGGGAATAATTGTATGATGTAAAATGTGTGTATTTGATTAGTGTTTCTAATATAACGTTTTTCTACTTTCATCTGATTAAATAATGTGTATGTTTACTATTTTAATCAAGACCCTATTTTGAATGCCATTGGGTAGTAACAAACAAGAAATGAATGTTAAACATGATACAGAGCAGGATAGACCAGTATAACATTTTTAAAAGGTGCTTTTTGGAACATATAAAAACATACAGAAAGAACTCTGATTATGAAATCTCATTCATCCTGTCTTAAGATTTTTCAACTTCCAGGTATACTAAATATTGAATAGTTAATAAATAACAATAGGCTCTAAAGCATAAGAATATAAAATTCTGTCAGAACTATTAAAATCATAACCACCTAAATAACTACTAATATCAACATAAAATTCCTCATATTTTTTATTTGAAATGTCTTTAAAAGAATATAAATCTCATCTTGCATGAAATTTGATGGCATATGATATAAACACACATTGAAGTTTCTGTCTAGGGAATAGAGGATATATGGCATTATTTATTAACGTTGCTTTTTAATACTTTTAATTAATTTAATACTATTAATACTTTTAATTAATATAATGACATCGCTTCCCTCTTCTCTTTCCTATCTCCAAATTCATGATTTTTCTTTGTTTTGTATACATATAGATACCTACTCAGTCCATTTAAAGTTACTTGTATATATATTGTTTGAGAATTGGCTGACCACTTGGCATGGGATAATTAATTTGGGACTTTTCCTGGGTTAAGACTATTTTTCCAATTTAATTTTCTTTACTTATACTTATGTATATGAATAGAAAGAGGTTGGCACAAAACTTTAGAAAAAGAATTTTCATATAAAATGAATTTTATATGAAACTAATTAGAGTTTCAAACTGAAGTACTTTATTATACTACTTCCCTATTTATGTTGTAATACATTGCAACTTAATTATTTTGAAATACACATTTATTATCTTATTATTCTGGAAGCCATAAGACTGCAATGAATTCTTCATTGCTAAAATATGATTAATACATTTTTGATTGATTTATTTCTCCCATCCTAGCAGATTAAATGGTAATTCTTCAAAATACATCTATATTCTAATTCCTGGAATCATGAATATTGCCATCCACGTAAACTCTCGTCTGAAGATTTAGTTAAAGGTATTGAGATATGAAGTTTGCACTGTATTGTGTACAGGAAAAAAGGGTGCAGCTGTAGGAGAAGGACAATCTATAGAAAATGGGCAAGGAAAGACATAACTCTTCTATGGAGCCCTGATGATGCATAAGATCCTGTCAACCAATGTATCCAGAGTTTGAGCTTCTAGAAATAAGAGAGAATAAATTCATATTTATTTCTGGAGGTGACAGAAGCTGTGCAAGATGGGGTCTAATGGGGTTTAATTTGTTAGAGGAAGTCTCTTCGAGATGATGGTGGTACCTCTTTGTCATTTCTGTTTCTGCCCTTGAGGTGAGCGGATTTGTTAGACCCTCTACTTCCTGCTTGCTGTGCAGTCTTGTCACCAGCCTAGAAACAACAGAACCAGCTGATTAATACCTGAAATTTTAGAATTAGGAGTCAAAATAAATACCCTTTCTCTTCAGACAGCTATCTCAGGTATTTCTTATAATGGTGGAATGTTACCTCAGAAAGATTCAATAAAGAAATCAATCTTCTACTTAGTTTTCTTCCACGCTTTTTCATGATTTAACTGAGATGATGTGAAACAGCCAAGCTTCCGTTTTTCCATTTCCAGGATAGTACTACCGTTGGCAAGGAAGTGGCTTACGTTTCTTTTTTAAGCATTTTGGTTTGTCAATCTTTCCACAGAAATGAACAACTTTTCTTTCATTCCCCCCCCCATGATCTGATGAATACTTCTTCTCTTCCATATCTTTGAAATTAGACCTTTGAAGAGACAAGATACTTTTTAGAGCCCCGTTTTTCATCAAGCAAAAGTGTCCCTTAGACAGATCGAGGTCCAACTGCTTTTCGGTTTAATTGCCATATACAGAATATTATTTGTTTATTTGCTTTCATCTTGGTCTCTTGTAAACATATGTTAATATTTGGAAATTTTCTGTCCTTGATGGAAGTCTCTCTCATTACTAAGACACTACTCTCTTTCTGTTCCATTGTTTTTGTCCTGTGTCTCTCACAAATATTTAAGAAGAAATTTCAATGGGAAGTAAAAACACAGGTAATATACCGGCCCAAGTAATATGTAATATATATTAATATAATTTGTTTTAGATGCAACTATATATATATATATATATATATATATATATATTACTTGAGCCAGTCTAAGGGTGTTTTTTAATTCCTTTCCCTACAATAATGTTTCAAATTAACCTTCCAATTAGCAGATCAACTCCCTGCTCAATAGCTGAAAAAGTCTTTTGACAAAGAATACGTTTCATTATATATTGATGCCTCAAAGATAATATGACCTTATAGTCTCATCTAAGTCACTAAACAGCGCAATCCCTTCAAAAGTACACTTTTTCCACAAGGAGATGAATAGGAGCTGGAAAACTAATTACACTGTTGTAATTAATAAATACATTTGAATATAAAAGATTCAGATCATTACAGATAGGTTCTGTAATTGTTTTTATAATGAAAAATTAAGTGCCCAATATTCCATTAAATTGTAAGGGTAGATTTGTCTACACAGAAAAAACGTTTCCATAATTTTGGTGTTATTTTTCCTAGACTCTGAAACTTTTAGCCAATTTTATCATGATATCCAGAGCTTTCACTGCTCCAGGATAACTGTGATGGTAAACTATTTATCATTTCTGGTGACTCATAACTGCCAGCCTCAGACCTTTACTTGAGGAATATTCTTTTTTTTCTTTTATGACATCACAACTACTAAGGGCATGTAACTCTCTAAGGATCCAATGTACCATAGAAACTCACCTTCTGGTCTGTTCCTGGACATCTCAGAGGACACCTTTCATCATAAGCAGGCCTAACGTAACACGCACACGACTGTACTGTTACCACATACCAAAGGTAAAAGAAAGAAGCATTTTTTTCTGGGGATATGTCCTACAATATTCCCTGGGATTAAGTTATTAATCTCAAACTATGCCTTGAAAAACATCCAGAAGATGGTCAAATAATTTGTTTAAATTTCTGGTATCTAGATCTAGCCCAATTACTTCTTTGTAGTACTAAATTTAAATACACTTTTATCTTTAGCATATAGTTAAGATGCTGTTTTTTGAGCTATAAATTTTGTCTTGCTTCTTTTCGTGTGCCTTTTAGCTAAAAGAGTTGTCTTCCTTCTCATGGAAAAATAGATGGTACTCATAATTGTGATCCTAAGTTTTATTGAAACACTATGACATTTAAAGGAAACTTCAACCAGAACCGCATGCACCTTAAAATTTATATATTCTATTACACAATGAATATACTGTTATTTTGAATTTTTTAATTTATAGCCAACTCTAAGACTGGCATGCTTTATCTTCTTATATCCAATTTCTGTAAATTTTCTGAAAAGAGGGAAAATTGTAAATATTAAAGGGCATTATTGGTAATAATTTATCACATGAAGGTAAATTTTTCTACCCTGATAACCTGTTATTATGAGGAGATAAATTCCTTGCAGCTTAGAAGATTATAACCAGGAGTAGTCATAACCAAATAGCTCTTAGATACAATTTCTTGAGTGACACTCGCTGTACCAGATGATAGGTTCCCAAATGCATCGATTTTCTAATGTTTCATAGAAAATTAGCGTGAACATGAAAGCAGGTGAGAATAAATATTACAGTTTCTTTGTAAGGTGAGGAGGCAAGTCAAGACATAGCTGGGTTCTCTGTTTGATCTCACAAGTCAAAATCAAGGTGTAACGACTTTACAACAGTTCCTATTGGCACTTTATGTTGATTACAGTCTTGCTAATATTGAGAGAATTTAGCTCTTTGTGGTTACAGCACAGGAATTTCTCAGCAACACCTCCATACTGTTATTTTCAATAGGATCTCTTGTGTCTCTTTGACGTCACCTTGATATTCTCTTGCATTTATGACTTTCACATGATTAAGTAAGTCTCACTCAAAATAACGTGTCTTGTATATAATTTGAAGTCTACCAATTTTAATCAAGTTTTACAGAATTAAGCCACCAACATGTGACATGATCTGACCATTTCAAGTAAAAAACTTTGCCTACAAGGGAAAGGAGGAATTAGAAAGAGCATTCACAACATGAAATTCTAACGGTCTAGATTAGTTAGCATCATTTTCAGAAACTGATACATGTCACTTAGAAAGTCTTTGATAAACAACTTTCTTGCCTATGAATTTAAGGCTTTTTTCTTTTCAATTTAAATGTTTCTCTTTTTAAATGGTTTTTATGTGTAGGTTTGGATATTAGAGTGATTGGAATTAGATTGGAATTGGTTGGGGGTGATCTGAACCATGACCTCTTATCCTCTACAAAAACAATGTATGTTCTTTTTTTTTTAAATTTTTTTTATTTTATTGAGAATGGGAAAAAAAAAGTTTCCGCCTCCTCCCAGCCTCCCATTTCCCTCCCCCTTCCCCCCACTCCTCTCCCCCTCCCCCCACTCCTCTCCCCCTCCCTCTCCAATCCAAAGAGCAGTCATGGTTCCCTGCCCTGTGGAAAGTCCAAGGACCTCCCCTCTCCGTCCATGTCTAGGAAGGTGAACATTCAAACTGGCTAGGCTCCCACCAAGCCGGAACATGAAGTAGGATCAAAACCCCTTGCCATTGACCTTGGCTTCTCATCAGTCCTCATTGTTCGCCATGATCAGAGAGTCCGGTTTTATCCCATGCTTTTTCAGTCACAGTCCAGCTGGCCTTGGTGAGCTCCCAATAGATCAGCCCCACTGTCTCAGTGGGTGGGTGCACCCCCCGTGGTCCTGACATCCTTGCTCGTGTTCTCCCTCCATCTGCTCCTCATTGGGACCTTGGGAGCTCAGTCCAGTGCTCCAGTGTGGGTCTCTGTCTCTATCTCCATCCATCACCAGATGAAGGTTCTATGGTGATATGAAAGATATTCGTCAGTATTGCTATAGGATAGGGTCATTTCAGGTTCCCTATCCTCAGCTTCCCAAGGGACTAACTGGGGACATCGCCTTGGGCTCCTGGGAGCCACTCTAGGTTCAAGTCTCTTGCCAACACTAAGGTGGCTCCCTTAACTAAGATATGTGCTTCCCTGCTCCCCTATCCAACCTTCCTTTATCCCAATCTTCCTGTTTCCCCAAGTTCCCCCAATCCTCCCCTTCTCACTTTTCTCTCCCCGTCCCCCCTTATCCCCAACCCACCCCACCCCCAAGATCCCAATTTTCTCCCCGGCAATTTTATCTACTTCCCTTAGCCAAGAGGATAACTATATGTTTTTTCTTGGGTTCACCTTCTTATTTAGCTTCTTTAGGTTCACCAGGTATACACTCCGTGACCTTTATTAATGGCTAGAAACCAATTATGAGTGAGTACATCCCATGTTCATCTTTTTGGGTCTGGGTTACCTCGCTCAGGATAGTGTTTTCTATTTCCATCCATTTGCATGCAAAATTCGAGAAGTCATTGTTTTTTACCGCAGCATAGTACTCTAATGTGTATATATTCCACACTTTCTTCATCCATTCTTCCATTGAAGGGCATCTAGGTTGTTTCCAGGTTCTGGCTATTACAAATAATGCTGCTATGAACATAGTTGAACAAATGCTTTTGTCATATGATAGGGCATCTCTTGGGTATATTCCCAAGAGTGGTATTGCTGGGTCCAGGGGTAGGTTGATCCCGAATTTCCTGAGAAACCGAAACACTGATTTCCAAAGTGGTTGCACAAGATTGCATTCCCACCAGCAATGGATGAGGGTACCCCTTCCTCCACAGCCTCTCCAGCAAAGGCTATCATCGGTGCTTTTGATTTTAGCCATTCTGACAGGTGTGAGATGATATCTCAAAGTTGTTTTGATTTGCATTTCCCTGATTGCTAATGAGGTTGAGCATGACCTTAGGTGTCTTTTGGCCATTTGAACTTCTTCTTTTGAGAATTCTCTGTTCAGTTCAGTGCCCCATTTTTTAATTGGGTTAATTAGCATTTTAGAGTCTAGTTTCTTGAGTTCTCTATATATTTTGGAGATCAGACCTTTGTCTGTTGCGGGGTTGGTGAAGATCTTCTCCCAGTCAGTAGGTTGCCTTTTTGTCTTAGTGACAGTGTCCTTTGCTTTACAGAAGCTTCTCAGCTTTAGTAGGTCCCATTTATTCAATGTTGTCCTTAGTGTCTGTGCTGCTGGGGTTATACTTAAGAAGCGATCTCCTGTGCCCATCTGTTGTAGGGTACTTCCCACTTTCTCTTCTATCAGGTTCAGTGTGTTCGGACTGATATTGAGGTCTTTGATCCATTTGGACTTGAGTTTTGTGCAAGGTGATAGATATGGGTCTAATTTCAATCTTCTACAGGTTGACATCCAGTTGTGCCAGCACCATTTGTTGAAGATGCTTTCTTTCTTCCATTGTATACTTTTAGCTCCTTTGTCGAAAATGAGGTGTTCATAGGTTTGGGGATTAAATTCCGGGTCTTCTATGCGATTCCATTGGTCGACTTCTCTGTTTTTATGCCAATACCACACTGTTTTCATTACTGTAGCTCTGTGATAGAGTTTGAAGTCAGGGATGGTAATGCCTCCAGAAGATCCTTTATTGTATAGGATTGTTTTGGCTATCCTGGGTTTTTTATTTTTCCATATAAAATTGATTATTGTCCTCTCAAGATCCGTGAAGAATTTTGATGGGACCTTGATAGGAATTGCATTGAATCTATAAATTGCCTTTGGTAGAATTGCCATTTTTACTATGTTGATCCTCCCAATCCAAGAGCAAGGGAGGTCCTTCCATTTTCTGATATCCTCATCAATTTCTTTCTTCAATGCTTTAAAGTTCTTGTCAAATAGATCTTTTACTTCCTTGGTTAGAGTTACCCCGAGATATTTTATGCTGTTTGTGGCTATTGTGAAAGGTGAAGCTTCTCTGATTTCCCTCTCTGCTTCCATATCCTTTGTGTATAAGAGGGCGACTGATTTTTTGGAGTTGATCTTGTATCCTGCCACATTACTAAAGGTATTTATCAGCTGTAAAAGTTTCTTGGTGGAGTTTTGAGGGTCACTTATGTACACTATCATATCATCTGCAAATAACGAAAGTTTAACTTCTTCCTTTCCAAGTCAAATCCCCTTGATCCCCTTATGTTGTCTTATTGCTATTGCTAGAACTTCAAGCACTATGTTGAAGAGGTATGGCGAGAGTGGGTTTCTGAGTTTAGTGTTCCTGAGTTTAGTGGGATGGCTTTGAGTTTCTCTCCGTTTAATTTGATGTTAGCTGTCGGCTTGCTGTATATAGCTTTTATTATATTTAGGTATGACCCTTGTATCCCTAGTCTCTCCAAGACTTTTATCATAAAGGGATGTTGAATTTTGTCAAATACTTTTTCAGCATCTAATGAAATGATCATATGGTTTTTTTCTTTCAGCTTATTTATATGATGGATTACATTGATAGATTTTCGTATGTTGAACCAGCCCTGCATCTCTGGGATGAAGCCTACTTGATCATAATGGATAATTTTTCTAATGTGTTCTTGGATTCGGTTTGCCAGTATTTTGTTGAGGATTTTTGCGTCGATGTTCATGAGTGAGATTGGCCTGTAATTCTCTTTCTTGGTTGAGTCTTTGTGTGGTTTTGGTATCAGAGTGACTGTAGCTTCATAAAAGGAATTTGGCAATGACTCTTCTGCTTCTATATTGTGAAATACATTAAGGAGTATAGGTATTAGGTCTTCTTGGAAGTTCTGGTAGAATTTCGCATTGAAACCATCAGGTCCTGGGCTTTTTTTGGTAGGGAGGTTTTTGATAACAGCTTCTAGTTCTTCGTGACTAACAGGTCTATTTAGGTTGTTCACCTGGTCCTGGTTTAACTTTGGTATATGGTATTTATCTAAAAACGTGTCCATTTCTTTTACATTTTCCAGTTTTGTGCCATACAGGCCTTTGTAGTAAGATCTAATGATTCTTTGAATTTCCTCTGTGTCTGTGGTTATGTCCCCCTTTTCATTTCTGATCTTATTAATTTGCATATTCACTCTCTGGCGTTTTATTAGTTTGGATAGAGGTTTATCAATCTTGTTGATTTTCTCCAGGAACCAGCTTTTTGTTTCATTGATTCTTTGGATTGTTTTCTGTGTTTCTATTTTGTTGATTTCAGCCCTCAGTTTGATTATTTCCAGTCTTCTACTCCTCCTAGGTGAGTCTGCTTCTTTTTTTTCTAGAGCTTTCAGGTGGGCTGTTAAGTCTCCAATGTGTGCCTTCTCTGTTTTCTTTAAGTGGGCACTTAGTGCTATGAACTTTCCTCTCAGGACTGCTTTCATAGTGTCCCATAAGTTTGAGTAGGTTGTTTCTTTATTTTCATTGAATTCAAGGAAGACTTTAATTTCTTTCTTTATTTCTTCCTTGATCCAGGTGTGGTTCAGTAGTTGACTGTTCAGTTTCCATGAGTTTGTAGGCTTTCTGGGGGTAGGGTTGTTGTTGAATTCTAACTTTAATCCATGGTGATCTGATAAGATACAGGTGGTTACTAATATGTTTTTGTACCTGTGGAAGTTTGCTTTGTTACCGAGTATGTGGTCAATTTTCGAGAAGGTTCCATGAGCTGCAGAGAAGAAGGTATATTCTTTCCGATTTGGGTGGAATATTCTATAGATGTCTGTCAAGTCCAATTGATTCATTACCTCCATTAATTCTCTTAGTTCTCTGTTAGGTTTCTGTCTGATTGACCTGTCCATTGGTGAGAGAGGAGTGTTGAAGTCTCCCACTATTAGTGTGTGCGGTTTGATGGCTGCCTTGAGTTTTAGTAATGTTTCTTTTACGTATGTGGGTGCTTTTATATTAGGGGCGTAGATATTCAGGATTGAGACTTCCTCTTGATGAATTGATCCTGTTATGAGTATAAAATGTCCCTCTCCATCTCTTCTGATTGATTTAAGTTTGAAGTCAAGTTTGTTAGAAATTAGTATGGCCACACCTGCTTGTTTCTTAGGTCCATTTGCTTGATAAGCCTTTTCCCAGCCCTTTACTCTGAGTAGGTGCCTGTCTCTGTGTTTGAGGTGTGTTTCTTGTAAACAGCAGAATGTTGGATCCTGATTTCGTATCCAATCTCTTAGCCTGTGCCTTTTTATAGGTGAGTTGAGCCCATTGACATTAAGTGATATTAATGACCAGGGGATGTTAACTCCGGTCACTTCTTTAGTAGTAGAGTTCGTGTGCGTCCCTTCTTTGAGTTGCGCTGGTGACGGGTCTCTAGATGTCTGAGTTATTGTGGTCATTGTTGGACTCCTTGGTTAGAGATTTTCCTTCTATTACTTTCTGTAAGGCTGGGTTTGTGGCTACGTATTGTTTAAATTTGTTTTTATCCTGGAAAATTTTGTTTTCTCCATTTATGGTGAATGAAAGCTTGGCTGGGTATAGTAGTCTGGGCTTGCATCCATGGTCTCTTAGTTTTTGCAGTACATCTATCCAGGACCTTCTGGCTTTCATGGTTTCCATAGAGAAG
Source organism: Alexandromys fortis (assembly GCF_014885135.2). Classification (NCBI taxonomy): domain Eukaryota; kingdom Metazoa; phylum Chordata; class Mammalia; order Rodentia; family Cricetidae; genus Alexandromys; species Alexandromys fortis. Next base: position 272,681 of record NW_026067940.1, on the reverse strand, counting down.
TCAGGTGTAAGTCTGATAGGTTTACCTTTGTAAGTAACTTGGCCTTTTTCCTTTGCGGCTCTTAATATTCTTTCTTTATTCTGTATGTTTTGTGTTTTGATTATTATATGGCGAGGGGATGTTTTTTTTTTTTTTTTTTTTCCAGCCTATTCGGTGTTCTGTATGCTTCTTGAACCTTCATAGGTACATCTTTCTTTAGGTTGGGAAAGTTTTCTTCTATAATTTTATTAAATATATTTTCTGGGCCGTTGAGTTGCACCTCTTCTCCTTCTTCTACTCCAATTATTCTTAGGTTTGGTCTTTTTATTGTGTCCCATATTTCCTGAATGTTTTGTGATGAGAATTTGTTGGTTTTGCTGTTTTCTTTGATCAGTGTGTTTATTTTCTCTATGGTATCTTCAGTATCTGATATTCTTTCTTCTATCTCTTGTATTCTGTTGGTAGTACTTGTCTCTGTAGTTCCTGTTCGTTTACCCAGATTTTCCATCTCCAATCTTCCCTCGGTTTGTGTTTTCTTCATTACTTCCATTTCATTCTTCAAGTCTTGAACTGCTTCCCGTACCTGTCTGATTGCTTTTTCATGTTTCTCTTGATTTTCTTGGGTATCTTTAAGCGATTTATTCATTTCCTCTACCTTTTTGTTTGTAATCTCTAATTGTTTATGGCAGTTTTTCACCTCCTGCTTAAGGTCTTCTATTATTTTCATATAATTCACTTTTGAGTCGATTTCTTCTAATTCTTCTGGAGTAGGGTGTACAATTCTTCTTATTTCGGGATCCCTTGATTCTGGTGAAGTCATGTTGCCTTTCAGGTTGTTGGAGGAAGTCTTGCATTGGCGCCTTCCCATCTCCTCCTTCAAATGGAGCCAGGAGAGGCCTGGTGTCTTGGTCCAGACTTTGCTGTGAATGAGTCTCTGGGTGTATCTTTTCAGTGTAGAAGCAGGGACCGTCCCGTTGAGCTGGAACTCCCCAGCACCCAAACATGGACTACCGTCCAGATGGAACTCCTCAGGACCGCTCTGGGTTGGTTGTGGATGCAAGCCTGATGTCTCTCCTGGTGCGGGGTTCGGATCTCCTTGCTGCTTGGGTGACTTGTAATCAAAGGACCTACCTAGCTCGCTGCAGGCAGGCTAGCGGGGACAAAGGAGCTAGCACCCTCCCGTTTGCCCTGCCGATTCGGATTTGGTCCTAGAGCCCAAACAGGCTGGGCTGGGAGATGTTATGTGGTCAAAGAGGGAAGGGAGTCAGACGGAGTGGGGGGGTTGTGGATGCAGGCTGGGTGGGATAGGAAGAGAGAGGAGGTATTGGGCAGAGTAGCCCCTGAGGATGACCAGGACGTGTAGGAGGGGTGTCTGAGTTCCCTGTCCGGGGCTGCTGCCGCGGTCAGAAACTCACTCACCCCAGTGATGTCCCTCCTGGTGCCGGGTTCAGGTCTCCTTGCTGCTTGGGTGGTTCGTAAACAAAGGCACAATGTATGTTCTTAACTCCCCAACTTAGCATTATGCTCTTCAAACTTAGCTCAACAAACTGTGATGTGTTCATCTTTCTAAATCCTGTTACCCATTCACATGGAAGAAATCAAAACAAGCCAAATAGGTATTGTAACTCCTTTATAAAACCACCACAGAACAATATCATGAAAATGATTTCTTTCAGCGTAAGTCAAAATCCTTCTGTGTTAAAGACAGCAAAGAGAGCCAAAAGAAGCATCAATTAATATGACTGGCATGGTAATCTGCTCCAACTGGTGCTAACATTCACTTCAGTGCTTCCAACGCAAAATGTCAACTTTTGCTGATTCCTTTTCCCTATCTTCCACTCATCATTGCATTATTTTCATATTGCTACTCTTCATTCATTGGGATAGGGAAGTTCACATCATCCTAACTGCTATTCTTTAAGTGTATTTATGAAAATACACCAATCAATATATTAGAACACGCACAGAAAAATGTATTTTATCTGTTATGTTTATAGATCATATATTCTCAAAAAAATTCCACAAACAAAGTATTAACAACATTTGGCAATCTATGAGAGCACTTTTACACAAACCAGATTGTTGCGTGGTATCTATTAACCAATTTGAAGAAATCATGTCCTATTAATATGATTTAAGTTGCCACTAACATATGACACCTTTTAAGAGGTTAAAAAAAAAAAGAAGAATTTTAATGTGGCAGAATCCATTGTGTTTCTAGAAGCTTGTCGTTTTCACTTGGGCACAATGGCTATTGCTGCTATTTCAGCCAGTAATTGCAACTCAGCAGTTACCAACCTGATTCTCTGGTACCAGCCTGGCTGCTCAGGCTGCACTCTGGCTGGAATTCTGTTTCCACAGGCACAGGCCCTGTTGCTGCCAGTAAAGGTAGCTTTAACTAAATCTCTATTGCTCTATTTATAAATAAAACTGGAGATTCAAAGGCTGGAGTGAAAATCTTCATGCTCAGGGAGGTGGGGTAGCAACTAGCTAACTCTATCTCCTTTGTTGGCTTCTCTGAAAAGACCCTTGCTTCATCTCCACCAAACCAGAAAAAGCTGCTCACTCCAAATCCCTCCCTTCCGCTTCCTGCGTCTCTCTAGCTTTCCTGAATGCCTTCTGATGCTCTATGATTCCTTTCTGTCAACTAGTTGCTAACTCAGGCCTCCTGACACGAGGTTAATTTTATTTAATCAGTGCAAATTTAAACTAAAGGTAAACAGTGTGATTAAATATCCTCCATGATGGTCTCTACATCTTTTAGTTCACCTAAGAGCGTGAAATAAGGAGCACATGTAAAAGTCAATAATAATCAAAGTTTCTCTAAAGAGTTAAAATTTTATTTTAAACTTGTAGTTTTCCTTTTCTTGTTACCACTATGTTGATAGTATTTCTGTACAACAATAGAATAAAGAGAATCACTATAAGAAATCAGATTTCAGGTGAGGATGATTTTCCTAGAAAAGCTCAAGAAAAGAGGGAGAAAATAAGAATGGTAGAATAATTAAAGAGTCTGTTGCAGTCATAACCAAAGTAAACACAATTTGACTCCATGTATAAAGATAAGTGTATATTGCTAAGTGAAAGAACCCAGTCTGAACACATTGCATGCTGTATAATTTTATATGAGATTCTAGGAAAGGCAGTAAAAAAAAAAAAAGAGGAAAAAAAAGTGCATGTTCAAAGTTTGTCAGGGGGGAGTACAATTCTCCAGTCTCCTCAGAGTGAGCCATGTACAGTCACACCCATACAGAGAGCACAGCGTGGAAAAATTATACTTTTACAGTGGAGAATTTGAAGAAACATTATCAAGTTTAGACCTCAAGTAGTGCTAGCCATATTGAAAGTTTAGATACAGTTACTATTCAGGCTTGTGGCCTTTCTTCCAAAAACCCATATCTCAGTGAAATTATGAAATAAATTAAAATCAGAAAAGCAGCAATTGAAAGACCTTCTTACTAACCGTTCATGCTGTGATCGTCAAAATTCTCAGTATTATCAAAAACAAGGGAGAAAGGAGCCAAAGGAGTCTGGAAAGAGTAAATAACTGATTGGAACATGGTGTGCTGTGCCTTCGGACCACAAACCAGGCATTGTGTAAAACTTAAGGAAATATGATAGTGTTTTATTTAGTTTATAAGAGTATTGCTCCTTTAATTTTGTCTAAATGATAACTATGAGGTATAGGAGCTGTTCTGAATGAGTATTTTCAATAAATCTAAACTGTTGATAAACATAGTTAAACATAATTATTTAATAGTCACAGCAATTCTTTAAGAAAGCTGGGTTAAAGTGTGTTTTCTAAGAGAGAAGGCAGGAAGTGTCTCACAATAATATAGTGTGTGTGAGAGAGAGAGAGACAGAGACAGAGAGAGAGCAAGAGTCAGAGATAGTAACCTATGCAGTGTTCTCTTTTAGAACTGTCCAAATCAAATGATCACTAACAGAATTCATTTTACATGATTAAATCTGCACGAATTTTCATGCCTCTTTTTCTTGAGCCAAAATCAAGATGCCAGGAAAAAGTATCCATTTCAAAGGAAAAGGGAAGTGGCTACGCAGATGGTTACATAAAGACCCCCACTTCTGAGAAGCAGGGAGCAAACGAAATAGAAAACTAAATATTAGATGAAAACTAGGAGCAATATTGCTTTAAAAGGCTTAAGGAATATCTAGATGCTCAGAGGGTATATGCAGTCTCTCCTATTTATCTTGGGCTGTCATCTAGGCACAGGTGAGAACTATCTGAGGGACACCCAATTGGGAGTTTGCTTTGATAGAATTGTCCTGTGAGCACATCTGTGGGGCATTTTTCTGGTTGGTTAATTAATGTAGGAAGGCACAGCCCACTGCAGGCAGACCCACTACTGGACAGGTGAATCTAGCCCGTATAAGAAAATTACCTGGCTGAAAGGACTCTAGTCAGCTTCAGTGTGGTGAGCTTGGCTCTGGCGGGCCTTGTCCTTCCCTAGGACTCCCCTGCTTTGCTAATAACTGTTGTTACATTCCTAAAGCTAACCTCCAAGGTCTATTCCCACATTTGGCCAATCTGTCTTCCTGAGGCTACTACCAAGGTCCAGTTATCAAAGAATTGAAGTCTATCAAAAAAAAAAAAAAAAAACCAACAACATTTGCTTCACCTTATTAACACTCCCAATTAAAATTAAACACCATGACCTAACATGGGGGTTCCCCTTTACCTTTATAAGCCATTTGCCTAAAGGTAACATCTGTCTCCTTTCTATCCAGAGGCAGTCATTTGTCTCCCCTCCTGGCTCGGAGTAATACCCCTTTCCCCTCTCTCTTACTCCCGTCTCCCTCATTCTCTATCTCCAGTCTTTGTCTCTTATTCCCTGTTCTCTGTCCCTCTGGGGCAAATAAATCTGCTTTGTTCTGAGAACTTGGTCTTGGGGGTTTTGAGCCAATACTTTTTCTTTCCCTGTCCACGAGAAAAGGAGCAAGCAAGTAAGCAGCTGTATTGCATGATTCTGCGCTTCAGGTCCTTTTTTTTTTTTATTTCCAGTTTTGATTTCCTCAATGATGGGCAACAACATATAAACTAAATTAAACCCTTCCCTCCAAAAGTTGTTTTTAATCTATGTTTTATCACAGAAGCAGAGGGCAGAATACTGTCCTTTCAGATTGCTGAAAGAGAAATCAAGTCACAGTATCATGTATGAGGAATAAAATGACAACAGAGAAGCTTCACACGCTTTTTAATGAAAATCAACTTTCTTTCAGATCCACTTGTTGAGAAAATTATTGACTCTTTCTTGCAAATACGCCAAGGTACTTTGACTCAAGTTTGGCAGGGCATGAGAGAATACTTCCTGAATAGTCAAAAAGAGCTGTGAATTTGAGAACATGTTTGTTGTTCTCTCGATAAAAGTTTTTTTTCACATACATTGATATAACATTCGTTGTACTAAATATTTAATGTAGGTTTTCTTGTTTCATTACCAAACCATCTGCCTCAATTCTGTTGCTGCTGTAAAATATCCCAACCAAAGCAACTCAAAGGTAAAGAGGATTTTACCTGGTAGCATCAGGTTACGTCACATTGTTGTAGAAAAGTCATGACTTCAGGAGCTTTAGAGAACTGTTCACAATGTAACATCATCAGTAAGCAAAGACCAATGAATTATTGCAAGCATACGTGCCATCTTAGCGAGGGTTTCTATTGCTGTGAAGAGACACAATGACCACAGCAGCTCTTATAAAGAACATATTTAATGGAGTATCAGCTTACAGTTTCGGAGGTTTTGGTCCTTTACCATCACGATGGCAGCACACAGGCAGGCACAGTGCTGAAGAAGGAGTTGAGAGTCCTACATTTCCATCTGTAGGCAACAGGAAGTGAACTGGGACACTGGGCATGGCTTGAGCATATATGAGACCTTAAAGCCCACCCCTACAGTGACACACTTCCTGCAACAAGGCCATACATAGAAGATTCTCAGATTGCCACTCTTTGCGAGCCTTTGGGGCAGGATTACATTCAAACTCTCGCACTTGCACTCAGCTTGATTTCCTCATTCATACACAGTTCAGGATCCCCTATCTAGGAAATGGTAAGGGTCTTCCCACTGAAATAAATATACTCTAGACAACACCCAAATACAAACCTACAAGCCAAACTGATCCACGCAATCCCCCTTTAAGACTCTTTCCCAGGTGCTTCCAAAGCGTGTCAAGTTGACAATTAAAATTAGTCATCATATTGCATACACTATGAGTAAGCATTTCCACAGGCTTAGCAAAGAAGCCAGCAAATGTTTGAGAGTGCTCCCTGCACATCCAGTGTTAGTGGCTGGGAACTCTGCAACATTACTGGAAACTGATACTCAGACCCACTTTTAACATAGCGTTTTAATCATATGTAAAGAAGACTTCAAATCAGAAGCAGGAGAGAGAGCACAAGCAAGGAACTCAGGACCGCGAGGGGTGCATCCACACACTGAGTCAATGGGGATGTTCTATCGGGAACTCACCAAGGCCAGCTGGCCTGGGTCTGAAAAAGCCTGGGTCAAAACCGGTCTCGCTGAACATAGTGGACAAGGAGGACTACTGAGACCTCAAGAACAATGGCAACGGGTTTTTGATTCTACTGGACCTACTGGTTTCGTGGGAGCCTAGGCAGTTTCGTGGATGCTCACCTTACTAGACCTGGATGGAGGTGGGTGGTCCTTGGACTTCCCACAGGGCAGGGAACCCTGATTGCTCTTTGGGCTGACGAGGGAGGGGGACTTGATTGGGGGAGGGGGAGGGAAAGGGGAGGCAGCGGTGGGGAAGAGACAGAAATCTTTAATAAATAAATAAATAAATTAAAATTAAAAACAAAAAAAAAGACTGAAAGAGAGAAAAAAGAAAGAAGAAGACTTCACAGCCCTAAGATACTTTTCTATATCAATAGGGTTGTGTTGCAATTATTCTCTCAAGCTCCAAAAGTGACATAGTTATTGAGCTTTGTTAAGGCCTTAAATTAGAATATTAGCTTTTAACTTCTGTACTGAGACTACAAAACAGTGCTAATAACATCGTGTCCACAAAAATGCTGTTTTCCAATTTGGTGATGTAAATTACAATTGAAGTTCTGTAATGCTTTAATTTATATTGTCTTTAAGTTTGCTTTTCTGTTGCTTTGAGAAAATTGTAACCAAAAGCTAGTTGAAGAATTAAAGGTTTATTTGGCTTGTAGGTTACAAATTCATCAAGGGAAGACAGGTCAATAGCTAAAACTGGGAATATAGGGTCAAAAAGTGAAGCAGAAATTATGGAAAAAATGCTTTTTTTTTCCTGGTTTGCTCTGCTACCTTTCTTCTATAGCTCACCCTTCTGTCCAAGAATGACAGCACCCACAGTGGGGTGGCATCATATGTCAATCATTAATCAGGAAATGGCCTCATAGACATGGTAACAGGCCAATCTCATGGCAATTATTCACTTGGGATTCTCCGGTTTCAGGTTCGTAGCAAATTAACAGTTAAAGTTAATTTTTTCATTAAATAGTTTTAGTTTCTTATTACTAATGTTCTCTTACTTGTATTTGATATATATTGAGAACTCTTAGCATTTGTGTTAAGAAAAATGCCAATAAAAACATAAGACTATTTCAGGAAAAACATTACTAAAGAGTAAACATAAATATCAAACATATATATGAAAGATATTCATTCTGCATTTGTGAAATGCAACTGAAATCAAAACTAGAAATAGATTTTAACATTTTCTGGGTTTTGAGAACTTTATTAGTGTCATATTTGCATCATTCCTTCATCCTGTGCCCCCCTACTTATCAAAATCATGGTATCTTTTCTTTTATTATTGTTCCATATATAGACATATAAGTGTTAATATACAACCTGCTGAGTCCATTTAATGTTGCATACATGAAGACACTTATAGGTGACTACATAGTATTGGATAACCTTAAGGGAGTTCATCCTTGGAGAATACTGTTTCTCCAACTCTCAGAAGTTATTAACCAGCCTGTAACTGTTCAGTGAGGGGTGGGGTATTCTGTGATTTCCCTAATCCATATTGGAATGCCAACCAGTGTTGCCAGTGTTCAGGTCTTATTTAGGCTACCACACGGTTGCAATTTCATAATTGCAGTTTCCTTGTGCTATACCGGAAACACAAGCTCAGTGTAGGTTTTCTCGTTCTATATCCCTTCAGATTTTTTTTTTCTATATATTACTTGAGCCTTAGGTACAAGAATTTTGTTGCAGATGCATTCATTGGGACCAATCACACCATGGTCAGATGCTCTCTGAATTTTGATCAATTGTGGATTTCTGTAAAGATCTCTGCCTACTGCAAACATAGGCCTCTTTGATGAGCTATGCCTACCATACAGGACCACCACAGTAGATCCAAAACTATCAATTTTTTGCTTGGACATTCTTTTAATATTATTATTGTCACCATATCATCACCATTCTCTCATACAATACATCCAGACCACCATAGCTTCCCCTCTGCCCACTCCGGCTAGTCTGCCACCACCCCGGACTCAGATCCACTGCTTTTTCTTTGAGTGATATCAACCAAACATGGCATAAAAAGATGCAATAAAACAATGAGACTAGTCACAAATCCATGTCAAGGCTGGATGAGGCAGTGAGGAGGAAAAGAGGACCAAAAGCAGACACAAGACTCAGAGGTACCACCTCACTCAGTGTTAGAAATCTTAAGTATTCAGAGCTGCTGCCGGGTGGTGGTGGCGCAGGCCTTTAATCACAGCACTTGGGAGACAAAGGCAGGCAGATCTCTGTGAGTTCGAGGCCAGCCTGGTCTACAAGAGCTAGTTCCAGGACAGGAACCAAAAGCTATGGAGAAACCCTGTCTCGAAAATCCAAAAAAAATAAAATAAATAAATAAATAAAAATAAAGAAAAAAGTATTGAGAGCTGCTAAATAACACACACACACCCCACACACAATAATCCTATTATGAATGAGGAGATGTGGAAACATTCATTTGGAGGGGTGCAAAATACATAGACCTGTTGAAGATGGAACAGAGGAGAACATTGCAATTTTAATAGTTTGCTTCTGAGAGTCAACAATTCCTATCTCTTTGTCTTTAGATTTTGGATAGCACAGTGTTTTTTTTTTTGTTTGTTTGTGTGTGTGTATGTGTTTTAAAATAATGTTTCTAGAATAAGAAAACTGTGCAACATTGATCCAGTCACTTGATGTGTCTGACAAATATCAGGTTCGTATAAATGAGGGTCAATACAGGAAAGTCTCTTCCCCATGGGTTTGTTTGCTGTGTTAGCAGTTAAAAGTGATGTGTGTTCCCCTGAACTAATATAAAGTAGGAAGTAATAGACAATATTTAAGATGATAACAGCTGAAATTATTTGTTTCTTATCTATTTTTTGGAGATATTGGCAACATCTCTCCCTTCTGTTTTCTCCCTCCAAACCCTCCTATAATCCATCCTTGGTTTTTTTTTCAAATTCATGGCTTCATTAATTGTTGTTGCATGCATATATATAATCTCAACTATAACTTTCTCAGTCTGTATAATGTTACTTATATGCATGTTTTCAGGGTTGACCATTTGAAATTATCCCTTTTCTTGCTTTTGTTTTTTGAGAGAGGGTTCCTCTGTGGAGCTTTGGAGCTTGGGAGCCTGTCTTGACACTCACTCTGTAGACCACATTGGTCTTGAATTCATGGAGATCCACCTATCTCTGCCTCCTGAATTCTGGGAGTAAAAATGTGTGCCACCACCACCCATCTTGAAATTATTCCTAAAGGCAAATAAAATCAGGATAGGCAGTGGTGGCTCACGCATTTAATCCTAGCACTCAGGAGACAGAGGTAGTCATATTTTTGTAAGTTTGAGGCCATCCTAATCTACAAGAGTGAGAGCCAGGACAGGTATCAAAGCTACACAGAGAAACCCTGTCTCAGAAATAAAAAAAAAAAAAGAACATATAAAACCAGTGCCCTGAAATCTCACTTCCAAAGCTTTTAATATTCCTTTACCTTCTGAGTGTTTTGGAAGAAGATTTAAAAATATATTTACTGACCAACAGAATAAAATAAAGAATTCATTTTATGTGTGTGATAAATCACATTTATGATGAGTATATTTTGAATCAACTTTATGAGATTGAAATTGATCAAGATGATTAATTAATTAATTAGTTGCAGAATACAAAATTAATGTACAGATATCAGTTATCGTTCTATTCCTTACAATAAACTATTTATGAAAGAAATCAAGAAAAAATGATTTAGAGTATATACAAAATAAAAAAAAATATGTGTAGGTTTTGGCTTTGTGTTCTACTTACTAAATGCTGTGCATATAGTGGTGGCAGTGATAGAACACTTAAAGCAGAAATAAAAATTGCTAGTTAGTCTTAAGCTTTGTGCTGGGGATAACACATGCTTAAACTTTTTATTTCTCACAAGGCATTTAAAAGCAAAGCAAAATAACAACAAAAACAACAACAAAACACTGCTGCATGGAGATCTTAGGCAACTAACCTGGAATATCATAGTCATACCATGTTATCAATTCACCATAAAAGATTGCGCTTTTTGTATTAGTTAAATTTTATAAGCAGAAGTTAATTCTGCATGTCTTGATGTCATTATTCCACATAGCACGATACTTTCAATCAGTATAGCCAAAATAAGGCAGTTCTCAATGTTTGAATATCTGCTGAACTGATTTTCTCCTTTCCATATATGAACATAAACATGCTAAGGATATTTAAGTTGTGAATCACATGTCACCAATAATGGCATGTTTAAGAGTATATAAAAGACAACAGTGGCTTCCTATATGAAAACTGATTTAATATTATTTAATATCATGATTTAGAGAAGGACCTTTTCTTCTGAAAAAAGTAAGTTTGCTGAAATAACACTTTATTTTACTTTCATTTGTTTCACCTGTGTTATGAATACATTTTGAGAATAAGTTGTTAACATCTCTTGGGTACCTGTACCATAGTGAGCATGATGCTCATTACTGTTTCTAAGCAAACAGTATAAAAAATCTTCTATTACATTATCTTCTATTACTTTTACCCATTCTCCTTCTGACCCTGACCTTTTAAGTGAATTAGCTACACATTTTTCCTTCTCCTTTTGACATCTCGTCTCCATCCCATTCACTCTTCTCCCTTCTTTTCCACACCCTTCTTTCTTACGTTTTTTTCTCTAAGAGTTGAACTCAGGGGCTTACACATGCTAAACAATACACGTGAGGTCCCAAACCCTCAATTTTTCAAGGTGCACTTGATTGTTAAGGCTGCCTGAAGACAGATGCTCATAGACCCTTTAGCTTACCATTTTGGGGACAAAACATAAAGTAACCTAGTTCTTCAAATATCTGTTGTTGGTAGACAAAACAGAAACAGCCCTAAAATGTATTGCATTCTGTGTCATCTTCTGGTCCAAGATATTTCAAAAGAGGAGTCAAACAACTTACTAATACGTACTGTGCTATTAAGATTTACTCAGGTTCTGAGGATGCTTAATAGGGTCCTTATGCACTGGGATAAATGTCATTAACCTGTTATTTCAGGAAACTGGGATTTCCTTTTCTTTAGATTCCAACCCCTGAACTTACCAAAATCATAGGAAAGAACTGAGTGACAATAATAAGTCCATTGTTATTATTGTTTCAGAATTCATAAGTTAATACCTTGCTGCCCAATGTGATGAGCTTTGGTTTAAAAAGAGATCTTGTTGGAGGGACCCTTTAGGAAGAGCCACGAGGATTTTGATTCTTTCCCTTCCATATTTTCTCTTTTCTCTCCCTTCTCTTTCTCCTTCTCTTATTTCCTTTCTCGTGCCCAGCTCTCTGCCATATGAAGACACAAGTCAATGTAGCTTCTCCTAGGCAGGAAGAGTACTGTCACCAGAGCCCAGCCACACTGGTATCTTTTCCTTAGAGTCTTCAGTTTCTATAACCCTGGAACATAAAGGTTTGTAGTTTTAGCAACTCAGTCTATGCTATTTTGTCAGAGGTGCTTATGTTATCTTATGTTATCTGTGAGATTTCAGTGTTGAGAAACAGCATCCTCTCGTAATCAAGGATGGAAATGGATTTGACCTTCATTGATGGTTAGAAACTGGAAGAGTTCTGAGGCATGAGCTAGGACTGTGACTGTTAGTAATCAGGATTTAGTGATGGCTCAGAAAGACAAAGGGGGTGCATTGATAGAAACCATCATATTCTGGGGGAATACATACCATCAGGAGCAGAGTTGTTGGTAGAGGTATGGGCTTTTAAAGGCATTTTGGTAGCAGTAGATTGAAAAACCAATAGTTATGAAGTGACAAAAATCTCATTTTAATCTTCTGTTCCAATATATCCAGTGTCCTGTGATGTGATTGGGTAAGTATCTGATGATATTTGTAAATGATTTTTCAAAAGAACAGTCTGGTTCCTACAGACTGCTTATAGTAAATAGAAGAACTGATAAATTTATTGAAGAAGGGATTTCTAAGGTAAACAAGAATATTTGGAAAATTCTCAGCCTGTGCATCTTAGAAGAGAATGACTTCAAAGACAATTCAGAAATTATCTATCAGGGCTGCTTTCTCTCTCTCTCTCTCTCTCTCTCTCTCTCTCTCTCTCTCTCTCTCTCTCACACACACACACACACACACACACACTCCCTCCCTCCTTCTTCTCTCTCTCCCCCTTCCCCTCTCATCCTCCCCATGTGTGTGCGCCTGTCTCTCTGTCTGTCTCTGTCTTTCCCCAACCTCTCTCAGACAGAAAAAGAGAGAGATAAAATGGAAGAATCTTGACTTCAAAAGGCCAGGGAGCAGCACATTTAGCTCTTTGAGGATCTTGTATCTTATACAGGACATATAACAGTAATAAACAAGCCTGTTCTGAAAGCTACAAACCAGAGAAGAAAACTCTCAATCACCTGGCTAGGCCTTGCAACTTCTACATATGCATTTACGACTGCATCTCTACCTGCCTATACTCCTGTGGTCTAAATCTGTACCACCCTCTGTTTTTCTACTGTCTTGGTTAATATCACTGACCTATTGAAAAGAAACAAGTTAGTTGTCTAGGGAAAGGTACCATATCTTGATTTATTCATTTTATTCTTAGAGACTATTTAATTTTTCCTTTATTGGCTCATTTCCAATATAAATAGAAATTAACTCTTAAAATTTGATTAGCTAAGAGTTTAGTGTTTTAGTAGGGATAATTCATAGATGATTTTATGTTTGTCATACTTATTTTAAGCACAAAACTAGCATTCTCACTTTTTGGCAGGCTAAGATCTCCAGCGGATTCGGGGAATGGGAGCATCTTTCCTTCGTCAACTACTCCAAAGGTTTTTTGGTGTTGTATCACTAATAATCATGCCCAACTTAGGTTTTAATACTATTCTATAGTATCTTAGAAAATAACAATCAACTGGTTAAAAGTAAGGAGAAAAGAAGCCCAGTGATGATGTTTTCTCTGAAATTTATTTATATTATAAATCAACACATAATTTTTGTACCATCATGCACCTGGTATTTTGAAACTATTTTTTTATTTATCTATAGGAGTTATACTATACTAGGTACAGTGGTCAAATCACTGAAATTGCCACTCAGAAAAATAAGTGCATATGTGTCCCAGTTCTAGACAAAGTATTAAATCTTTGTTGAAATTGTGGGTTCTCAGTCAAGTGACATGAGCAATATTTTTTCAATTTCTTTGTTTGTTTTTGTCTTTGATTTTTGGAGGTTTTATGCTGAGCCTTGTTCAGCACTCTGTTTCAGACAGACATTCTTTTTGTTCATTTTAAAGATTGTGTGTGTGCGTGTGTGTAACCAATGGTAAGATTCACTGTCTTCATTTCTGATGAGAAGAGGAAGCTACAGAATAAAAGGAAAATTAAATGTTGTACCATATATAAGATTTTGCTTGCTAATATTAAATATATTTTAAAATGACATGAGAGTGGTTTTTAAAAATATTTCTTATATAGGTTTGGAAAATAATTTATCATCTACAATTGTAAAGAAAAGCCAGTAATACTCCAACTAAACAAATGTAATTGAGATTATCTGAAAACAAAAATTCTTGTATGCTTATATAATGGCAAAACTAATTGATTTTTTATGGAGACTTAATTGTAACAATCATTTATACCCAATTTTCATTTTCTTGTGCCTTCTGTCTCTTGTTACCTATTTTTTTGGATGTCTTTTTTTTAATTGAAAGAAATTGTTACCTTTTTTTAAAGATTAATTTACCTTATGTGTCTGTGTATAGAAATACATGAGTGTAGGTGTACCACATGTGTACAGAAGCCATAGAGACCAAAAGAGGCCATTAAATCCTGGAGAACAGGAGTTACAGGTGGTTGTGAACGCTCATGTGGGTGCTGGGCATTGGAGCAAGATGGGCCCTCTGCAGGAGCAAGAAGTGCTCCTAACTGCTGAGCCATCATCTCTTCAGGACCTGACTCTCAGTATTTAAATACAAATGCCAATCAATTTCTCCCTTCTTCCCTTCCTTCCCTACTGCCTGCCCGCATCCATTCTTTTAAATTATTTTCATTTGCTTTCCTGAGAATTCAAACCAGGACTCTGAAAATGCTAGGCAAGATCTTTGAGTTTTTTGAGCCAGGGTCTTTCTACATAACTGAATCTATCTTTGAACTTTCCATCTCCTTACTTGTCTTCAGAGTGCTGAGATTCTTGGCATGTGTCACTCAAACAATGGCTTTAATCATTCCTTGACTGTACCACAAACTAGTTTTATTCCTTTCTGTCCTTTCCTTCCTTCTTTCCTTCCTTCCTTCTTTCCTTCTTTCCTTCTTTCCTTCTTTCCTTCCTTCCTTCCTTCCTTCCTTCCTTCCTTCCTTCCTTCCATGTTTTCATAACCACTCTCATCGTTATTGGTTTCTTTTTCATTTTCTTTTACTTCCAGGGACAAAGACCTAATGATTTGACCTCTCCAGAGGACGGATGCCTAATTATTAACACCGCACACTGGCCAGCCTAGAAGAATCCATAATAGCAATGACTCCCAGACCTTAAATCTTCTTTGAACCAACATTTTTATAGACACATGTTCATGATGACTGTGACTGAAGCACTGTTATGTATGAGGATCTTGTTCCTAACACAATTGTTTGGAATTTTTCTGTCTTTTCCTGGACTCACCCAGGCTGGGCATCAGCACTACCACAGTCCCACAGAAATAGTGATTCCGTTGAAGGTAACTGGGAAAGCCAGAGGCATAAAATCTCCAAATTGGATATCCTACAGCTTGAAACTTGGAGGCCAGAAACATATTATCCACATGAAGATCAACAATTTTTTTATAGCCAGGAACCTCCCTATGTTCACCTACTCTGACCAGGGTTATCTGCTTGAAGATTACCCTTTTGTACAAGATGATTGCTACTATCATGGTTATGTGGAGGGGGACCCAGAATCCTTAGTTTCCCTCAGCAGTTGTTTTGGGGGCTTTCAAGGACTATTAGAGATAAATCACAATATTTATGAAATTATGCCCAAGAAGTTTTCTACCAAATTTGAACATCTGGTCTATAAAATGGATAGTAATAAAACAGAATCAAAGACTTCCAGCCTTATGAAAGATAATATAACATGCCAAGTAGAATTACAAAAAACTGGTAACTCCACTCTCAAGCAAAGTAACTTTAAAGGCTGGTGGACCCACGTTAGAATTGTTGAATTAGTAGTGGTGGTGGATAAGACTCTATATGAACACTATAATAGTAACGACACAACCATGATGTCAGATCTATATGCTGTGATCAATATGGTAGATAATATTTATGATGTAATTGGCATTAGAATATTATTGGTTGGTTTGGAGGTTTGGAATAAGAAAAACTTTATTGTAATCGATGATGTAAGAAAATCTCTTAACCTGTATTGCCAGTGGAAAGCTGGAAACCTTGTTCATCGACTAAAACATGATACCACGCATCTTTTCATATACAGGCACTTGAGAGGATTAAGTGGCTTAGGCTCAACAAATGGGATGTGTGATCCAAACCGTAGTTGTGCCATTGTTACTTTCATAAACAGAACTTTAAACCTTCGTGCCCTTGGAGTGTCTCATCACTTAGGCCATAATTTGGGCATGAACCATGACGAATATACATGTAAGTGTGGATACAGCAAGTGCATAATGCACATTAGTAACCCACCGATACCCAAATTTAGCAACTGTAGTTACAATTCTTTCTGGGATTACTCTGTACGGAAAGCAAATTGTTTGATGGAAAACATGTACACCAAGGATATCTTTGATCTGACATACTGCGGAAATGGCATTGTTGAAAACGATGAGCAGTGTGACTGTGGATCTTTACGGCGTTGTGCAAAAGATCTCTGTTGTATGTCAAACTGCACTCTGAGTTTGGGATCTTCCTGTGCCTTTGGACTTTGCTGTAAAAACTGCCAATTTTCACCATCCGGCACGTTGTGTAGAAAAGAGGCTAACATTTGTGATCTTCCAGAGTGGTGCAATGGAACATCCCATAAGTGTCCAGACGATGTCTATGTAGAAGATGGAATTCCCTGTAATGTCTCTGCCTATTGCTACGAAAAGCAATGCAATGACCGTAACGAATACTGTAGGAAGATTTTTGGCCAGCATGCGAAGGCTGCAAATACAAAGTGCTACGAAGAAGTACACTCCAAAGGGGATCGTTTTGGTCACTGTGGTCTTCAAGGACCTGGGTACATAAAGTGTGAAAACAATGATGCCCTTTGTGGAAGACTTCAATGTGATAACGTGTCAGAAATTCCCAAGATGAAAGCTCACAGCACTGTGCACTTTGCTGTTGTCAAAGGCTTGTCTTGCTGGGGCACTGACTACCACCGTGGGACACGTCTAGATGACATTGGTGATGTGAAAGATGGCACAGAGTGTGGTCAAGATCATATCTGCATCCGTAGGCATTGTGTGCATATATCTGCATTAGACAGCAACTGTTCACCTACATTCTGTCATAAGAGGGGCATCTGCAACAATAAACATCACTGCCACTGCAACTATTTGTGGGATCCTCCTAATTGTGTAATAAAGGGCTATGGAGGTAGTATAGACAGTGGTCCACCTCCCAAGATAAAGAGGAAGAAAAAAATTTGTTACCTGTGTCTGTTACTACTTGCTATTTTATTTATTTTATTAGCTATTCTCTGCTGGCTTCTTTATTCTAGGAAAGAAAGAAAACCAAAGCCACCAACTGAGCCAATTAAGCTGACACCTGCAAAAGAAGAGAAACCTCTAAACAGACAAGAAACTGGTTCAGTGGGCTCACGGAGTCTACCTCAGTCAACAGTGCCGTCAGCACCACCTTCAAACACTCCATCTATAAAAAGTGCCCATTAAATATTAATCACAAATCTGGCTCTCTTTATTCTTGACTATTTTACGTAACTTGATATCTGTAATTTTGATCCAGGAAAAAATATGTATGAATGGCTTAGATAAATTTTAGGTTCTTGCACTATCAACCTTACAATCTCTTTTCATGTACTTTGACATCAGCACCATTTCTGTGATAGTAAGCTTCTTTCTATGCAAAAATCGGGCTATGTGATATGAGAATGAGTAAAAATGGGGATGATGTAGTCTTGTTTATGTTATAGGTTTTGAAAAATAGATTTTTGCATCAGTAGTGATACATACCTTTAACTCTCAAACTCTTCTCTCTCTCTCTCTCTCTCTCTCTCTCTCTCTCTCTCTCTCTCTCTCTCTCTCTCTCTGTTTTGTATAAATTCACTGCATAAGAGTGCTATTTTGTGTTTCAGAGATTCTAGAAAAATTGTCCGGGTGTTATTCCCAAGGATGTTGACCCCAGCAATTTGAGCATTTCCACAAGTCGATAAGAAATACACCTAAGTTCTGAGTCTGAGATCATGGAGATAATTAAACAGTTTTGAAAGTTAAAATAACACCAAGTTCTTTCTTTAGTTCCTTGACTTTATATGAGATTATTCTTCTGCAATTAGTTATTCATAATTAATTAGGAACACAACATTTCTCTTAATTTGTTTTGTTTTTCAGTAATTCTATATCCAGTTCTGATCCCTATTTAAAAAATAATCTTGTTGTGATTGAAACAAGAAGATTGAAGATACATAATAAAAAATTTTGCTTCAGTTTCGAGTTTATTTTCCATTTCATTGTTGGTTGCTACCTTTGAAGAATTACCTAAATTCCTAGGCAGATTCACTTCAAAATAAGGTTTGATGGGGTTTATTGTGCCTGCTCAACTTCAGAGTTCCTTAGGTTGAAAATAGGATGCCAATATTTGTAATTTTAGGTAAAAAGACAATTAAGTCTGTAAAGACTATACAAAGCTGAATGAATTTTTAAAATACTTTTAAAATATTACTTTTATATTTTGTAATTATATAAATACATTATTTTCTTCTTCCCTTCATCTCTCCAAAGTCTACCCTATACACTTCCTTATTCTTTTTCAAATTTATGGCTTCTTTTTTATTACTTGTTCTCTCTTTTTCTCTCTCCCTCTCCCTCTATCTCTCCTAAATATATAACTTCCTGTGAGCAGAGTTTTCTTGTCTCAACCACCTGGTCCAAGCAAATGCTTGGCTGGCCTCCATACCAGGACCAAACTCTGGGCCACGCCCCTACCTATCGCAGCTTCTCTAGTCAGCCAGTAGACAAGCTTTCTGCAGGTAGGCTGTTCCACATCCCCATAGATGAACCTTGCAAGCTATAAGTCCCTCTCTACCACAAAACCCTCCTATTACCCCCACCCTCCTGCAACCTCAGAGAAACTCTGACACACCAGCTGCAACTACACAGAGAGGACCAAGATAGGAAGCTTGAAGCACAGGCCGTGAGTGCACATAGTGAACCAAGAGAATGAACTAAGAGAGCAGAACAAGAAGGCTGGCCAAGAGAGCATGCTAAAAGAGGCCTCAGTCGCTCCCTGAGACACAGACAACAGTTCAAAATAGACGAACAGTTCCCAAAGACACAGCCACTTCAAAGATTGGAGCTAGAGGCAAAACCACTGCCAGCACCAATTGGAGGAAGAGATGGGTAGGCACCAATGCAAGAATTCATTCAACAACCTAAAAAGCAACATGGTAACACCAAAACCCAGTTGTCATACAACATGAAGACTTGATCATCCTAACCCAGAAAAACAAAAGAAAACAATTTTAAACATAACCTTATGAGGATGATGGAGAACTTTAAAGAGGAATTGAAAAATTCCCTTAAAGAAGTGCAGGAAAAGATAAAAAAAATTGGAAGAAATTAATAAATCCCTCAAAGAAAACCAAGAAAAAAGAAAGATCAAACAGGTGAATCAAACAGTTCAAACAGTTCAAGACTTGAAGACTGAAACAGAGTCAATAAAGAAAACACAAGTCAAGTGAATTCTGGATATGGAAAATCTAGGTAAATAAACAGGAACTACAGAGGCAAGCATGCCAACAGAATACAAAAGTTAAAAAATCTCAGATGTTGAACATATAATAGAGGAAATAGATTCAATGGTGCAAGAAAACATTACATCCCATAAATTCTTAACAAATATCCAGGAAATCTGGGACACCATGGAAAGACCAAACCTAATAAGAGAATAATATAGATAGAAGAAGGAGAACTCCAGCTCAAAGGCATAAAAAGTATATTCAACAAAATCATAGAAGACACTTTCCCAACATAAAAATAGATATCCATATGAAGGTACAAGAAGCTTACAGAACACCAAGTAGACTGAACCAAATAAAAACAAAAAAAGTTTCTTCATCCTATAATAAACACAAAACAAAAAAACATACAGAATAAAGAAAAATATTGAGAACTGCAAAGAAAAAAGGTCAAGTAACATATAAAGGCAGACCTATCAAAATTACACCCAACTTCTCAATGGAAACCACGAAAGCCAGAAGGTCCTAGATAGATGTGTTGCAGACACTAAGAGACTGTGAATGCAAGCCCAGACTAGTAGATCCAGAAAAATTTCAATCATCATTGATAAACAAGATAATCCATGACAAATCCAGGTATTAAGCAATACCTATCCACAAATCCAGCCCTACAAAAAGTACTGGAAAGAATACTCCAATGCAAGGAAGATAACTATAGCCACAAAAACATAGGCAATAGATAACTTCACACAAGCAAACTCCAAAGAAAAGAAACACCCAAACATTACTACCAAAAAATAACAGAAATTAACAATCACTGATCATTAATATTTCTTAATAGCAATGGACTCGATTCACCGATAAGAAAATACAGTCTAAGAAAATGGATGCAAAAGCAGAATTCATTTTTCTGCTTTAAACAAGAAACATGCATCAACCCAAAATACAGACATTACCTTAGAGTAAAGGGTTGGGAAAATTTCCAATCAAATGGACCTAAGAAATAAGCGGGTGCTGCTATCTAATATCTAACAAAATAGACTTCAAACTAAAATCAATCAGAACAGATAGAGAAGGACATTTTATATTCAAATAGGAACAATCCATCAAGATGAACATCTGTGTCCCAAATACAAGAGCACCCACATATATAAAAGAAGCACTACTAAAGCTTCAAACATCACACATCAAACCCCACACATTATTGGTAGGAAACTTTAACACCCCACTCTCCACAATGGACAGGTCAACCAGACAGAAATTTAACAGAGAAATAATAGAACTAACAGATGTCATGACTCAAATGGACTTAACAGAAACCTCCAGAACATTCCACCCAAACAAAAAGGAATAAATCATCTTCTCAGCACCTCATAAAACCTTCTCTAAAACTGACCACATGCTCAGTAACAAAGCTAACCTCAACAGATACAAAAAGATTGGAATAAACCCCTGTATCTTATCAGAATACCATAGTTTAAAATTAGAATTTAACAACACTAATTGCAGGAAGCCTACAAACTCATGGATATTGAAGAGTGCTCAATTGAAACACCCTTGATTCAAGGAAGGAACAAAGCAATTAAAGACTTCATAGAATGCAACAACAATGAAAACACAATTTACCCAAACCTATGAGACACTATGAAAACAGTGCTAAGAGAAAGTGGCTACATAAAATGTAGAGAAATCTCACACTAGTGAATAAACAGCATATCTGAAAGCTCTAGAACAAAAAGAAGCAGACTCACCCAGGATGAGTAGACAGCAGGAAATAATCAAACTGAGGGCCAAAATCAATAAAATAGAAACAAAGAAAACAATACAAAGAATTAATGAAACAAAGAGCTGGTTTTTTTTGAAAAAATGATCAAGATAGACAGACCTTTATCCAAACTAATCAAAAGGCAGAGAGAGAACATCCAAATTAACAAAATCAGAAATGAAAAAGGAGACAGAACAAGAGATACTGAGGATAGCCAGAGAGCCAGTATTCATACTATAAAACCTGCAGTCAGGATTTCAGGGGATTTTCCTTGATCAGATCTGATATTCTTTAACATTGAAGAAATCCACAATCTTTTATTGTTCGGTGGAAATAAAAGCAGAACTTCTTTCCCAAAGTAACATATACTTTGGCTTCCATTTTGAAGTCAAGGCATTTTTAAAAATATATAGGTAGGTTTAATTCAGCAGTATTTGACATCAACAGTTTCTTAGCAACTATTGTTCCTTCCTCTGCAGTCTGTATATTTAAAGATAATACAATAACATATAGAATCTAGACACTCTATGTACATTCAATCTTTATGTGGCTTTTCTTTTATATTACTTTACTCCTCTTTTAACATTTATTATTTTAAAACTATATTTATTAAACTATGACTATATATGCTCTTTCTTTTCTATCATTTAAGCCTAGGTATAGCTTTAAAATCACTGTAAACTGTTTAATGGCTCTTTTTGTCTGAATCTGTACTTGCATGCATTTTTAGCTTTTCCATCTGCATGAGCAAAAAACCCTAACACTGCCATGAAGCAAGAAGCTGAGAGATACCTCTTTGTACTGTGGCCACCTGTGAGACTGCAGGAACCTGCCATTCAGCATAGCTTATGACATGCTGGCAGTTGCCAGGAGATGCATCTCTGTACTGCATGGTATCTTTGTCACTAAAGACTAAACTTCTATCTCTAGAGGACTATCAAGGACAACATCAGTAGCCTGTGTTGCTGTGGAACTTTCTGGGCAGCTGTGACTAACAACTCAAAATTGTTTTTTTCTCATGCCTGGTGATGTTTTTTGTTGTTGTTGTTAAGTGGTCTTTGACTCTTGGAGGGCGGGAGCACTGCCAGTATTTTAAATTTATCACAGTGACATGAAATGACTAGGAATGACTTTAAATTCAAAGAAGTAAATAAATTCTGAATTTCTAATATTTATTTTCTCCTGAAACACTTGATGATTTTGAATATTAATCATGAATTAACTTGCCAACTCAGAGCTACTCTATTGAGTGCTAAGGAAAGAGGAGATTGATAAATTTAAAATGTTTGGCATCAGATTTCAAAAGTCACTAATCCTCATGCCACATTTGTAAAGTTGTCTACTTCTGTTGGAGGCTGAAGATACAGCATAAAGCTTCTAAGGGAGAAACATCTACAATCCTTGTAGATTTAGGTGAGACGTATACATGAATTGCATGAATTGCTTCCCTTTTATAAGATTTACATGACTTTGACAGTTTGCTAATTTATGTGAGCATACTGATGTTACTTTAAGTTCTGAGCATCAGAGCTCCCTCACTGCCTTTTCCAAGTTGAGCAAGTAGAGTCAACTTCAAATCTCAGTAGAAGCTTTATAAGATAGGCATCTTAAGTCATCAACCATTAAATTTATCTTTCAAATAGAAGTTTAAACTTGGTAAAGAGAATGAAATGTTAATCAGACCTTTTATTTTTCTTTTATAGAAAGATCTAAAGAAGTTCCTACATTGACAAAACAAATTATGGTTAGTTAAAATTATAGGAAATAAAGACCCAAAGCTATTTGAGAGATGATCTAGAGATGGATGATTGATGACTATTCACAGTGAATTTAATTGGTGATTGATGACAATTCACAGTAATTTAATTGCTGAACAAAATTTTTTTTGATATACATTTTATTTTTAAAATAATCTTACAAATCTCAGTTCTCTCTCACTTCCTTCCTCCTGCTCTCCCCAATAACCCCCACCACACTTATGTCTACTCCTCAGAGAGGGTGGAGGCCTCACATGGGGAGTCAACAATGTCTGTAACATCACTTGAGGCAGGACCAAGGCTTTCCTCCCTGTATTCTATCATAGGAAATGGGCTCCAAAGAGCTAGTTCATGTACTGGGAATAAATACTGGTTCCACTTCTAGTGGCCACACAAAACGCCCAAGTCACCTAACTGTCACCCACATTGATAAGGCTTAGTATGTAGGTTCCCCAACTGTCAGTCCAGAGCTGAGATCAACTGTTGCTGTGGGTATCCCCAACGTGGTCTTGACCCTGTTGCTCATATTGTTGCTCCTCTTTCTCTACGACTGACCTCCAGGGGCTTTTCAAGAGCTTGGCTGTAGATCTCTGTATCCTGTATCGTCTTCCATCAGTTCCTAAATGTAATGTAGGTACTATAATGGTAATTAAAGTAGTCATGAATCTGATTACAGGGGAATGGCAGTTAAGACTCCCTCTCCACTATTGCTTAGATTCTTAGCTGGAGTCATCCTTGTGGATTCCTGGGAAGTTCCTAATGCTAGATTTTTTGATAACCCCATAATAGCTCCCACTATTAAGATATCTTTCCATGATCTCCCTTTCTGTCCTTCCCCCAACTCAAACTTCTTGATCCCTCATGTTCTCCCACCCCCTTCCCTTGCCCCCTCCTGACTCCCATTCTACCGTCTATGCTTCCCACATGTTTCCATTTTACTCAAGAGATCTTGTCTATTTCCCCTTCCCAGTGAGTTCCATGTTTGTTTCTCTTAGAGTCCTCCTTTTTTTTCCTGGCTTTTCTTGGGCTGTGGACTGTAAGCTGGTTATCCTTTGCTTGATATCTAATATCCCTTTAGGTGTGAGTACATACCATGTTTTATCTCTGTGTCTGGGTTTCCTAACTCAGGATATTTCTTTTTCTTTTTTTCTAGATTCATCCATTTGTCTGCAAGTTACAAGTTGTCATCTTATCTACCACTGAGTAGTACTCCATTGTGTAAATGTGCCACATTTCTTTATATGTTCTTCAGTTGAGGGCATCTAGGTTGTTTCCAATATCTGGCTATTACAAATAATGCTGCTATAAACATAGTTGAGCAAATGTCCTTGTGGTATGGATGTGCATCCTTTGAGTTTATGCCCAGGTGGTATTGCTGGATCCTGAGGTAGATTGATACCAAATTTTCTGAGAAAGTGCCATACTGATTTCCAAAGTGGCTGTATAAATTTTTATTTCCACCAGCAATGGAAGTGTTTTCCCTTTACTCCACATCTTCTCCAGCATAAGCTTTCATTTGTGTTTTATTTATATCTTAGTCATTCTGACTGGTGTAAGATGGTGTCTCAGAGTGGTTTTGATTTGCATTTCTCTGAAGACTAAGGATGTCAAACCATTCCTTAGGTGTCTTTTGGCAAATTGAGATTGCTCTGTTGAGAATTCTCTGTTTAGATCTGTACCCCAATTTTTAATTGGATTATTTTGTATTTTGATATATAGTTTCTTGAGTTCTTTGGTTTGGGCGATCAGACCTCTGTCAGATATGGTGTTGGTGACGATATTTTCTCATTTTATAGGCTGCCATTTTGTCTTGTTGACTTTGCCTTACAGAAGCTTCTCAGTTTCAGGAGGTCCCATTTATTAATTTTAAATCTCAGTGTCTGTATTACTTGTGTTATATTCAGGAAGTGGTCTTCTGTGCCTATGGTTCAAGGCTACTTCCTGCTTTCTCTTCTGTGAAGTTCAGTGTGGCTGGATTTAGGTTGAAGTCTTTGATCCATTTGGACTGTTAGTGGCCCTACAAACTGCCCAAGCTGCACAATTTTTACTCACATCCAGAGGGCCTATTTCAGTCATACACAGGTTCTCCAGTTGTCAGTACTGAGTCAATGAGCTCCCACTTACTCAGGTCAGCTGTTTCTGTGGATGTCCCCATCATGGTCTTGACCCCTTTGCTCATATAATTACTCTGCCCTCTCTATGACTGGATTCAAGGAGCTTCTGTATGTTTAGTATTTAATTATTATGTTGCAAGTGAACTTTTTTTTTGGTCCTGTCAATTTGGTAGTGTGTAAGGTTCTTGTACTTTCATAGGCATCTCTTTCTTTAGGTTGGGAAAGTTTTCTTCCATGATTTTGTTGAATATATTTTCTGCGCTTTTGAGTTAGACTTCTTTTCCTTCTTCTATCCCTATTATTCTTATGTTTGGTCTTTTATTGTCTCCTGGTTTTCCTGAATATTTTGTGTTAAATATTTTTTGAATTTAACCTTTTCTTTGATCAGTGAATCTATTTCCTCTATCATATCTTCAGCACTGGAGATTCTCTTCTATCTCTTATATTTTGTTGGTTATGCACGCATCTGTAGTTTCTGATCATTTACCCAGATTTTTCATTTTGAAAATTCCCTTGGGTTGTGTTTGCTTTATTGCCCCTATTTCAGTTTTCAAGTTTTGAACCATTTCTTTAACCTGTCTTATTGTTTTGGTTTTTTTTTTTCTTGGCTTTCCTTGCTTTCTTTAAGGGATTTGTTTATTTCTTCCAATTATTTATCTTCTTTATAGGAATATTTTATTTCCTCTTTAAGAGCATCTCCCATCTTCATAAAGTTGTTTTTAAGGTCACTTTCTTCTGTTTCAATCTGCTTTGGGATGTTCAGGTCTTGCTGATGTAGAACCACTAGTTCTGGTGGTACCATTTTGCTCTTTATGCTGTTGAATATATTCTTACACTGTCATCTACCCATCTCTTCTTCCAATGGATTCATTTGGGGCTTGTGTCTTATGTGATCACTCTTCCTTGAGGTACAGTCAGGTCTGTGCTTCTGGTGGTTACTGATGCAGCTCTGGGGCTCCTCAAAGTGTAGGCAGAGTCAAGGCTATGGTGGTTGAAGATTCTGTAAGGGATGATTGGGAGTGGGAGGAGGCTGCTCCCAGGTCTCTGGGGTTGTGGTGGATGGGCGTGGG
The DNA here is from genome assembly GCF_014885135.2 of Alexandromys fortis. NCBI lineage: Eukaryota > Metazoa > Chordata > Mammalia > Rodentia > Cricetidae > Alexandromys > Alexandromys fortis. The sequence continues at coordinate 246,599 of NW_026067940.1, read as the reverse complement.
GCATGAGATGTGCCTCTCTGGGCTAGAGCCTAGAGATTAGGGCTCTCCAGTCAGGAATGCAGACAAGGCTCCAGTGGCCGCAGATGCCATGGACTGTTGGCTTGGGATATAAGGAGCCTGGTCCCAGGTCTCGGGGGCTTATTGAGTCAGAGTGGCATATAGGATGTGCCTCAGTGGGCTAGGGCCTAGAGTAGGGCCCTCTAGCTGAAGATCCAGATACTCATCTCTCCAGGGGTAGGCAGAGCCAAGGTTCCAGTGGTCCTAGATGCTGTTGTGGGTGGTTGGAGGTGTGAGGATACTGGTTCCATATCTCTGGACTTAGTTTGGTAGGAGTGGGGCACAAACTGTGCCTGAGGGGACTCGGGCTTAGAGAGTAGGGTCCTACAGATGGGAACCCAGACATTCACTACTCTACTTATAGGTGGGGCAAAGGCTCCAGTGGTCACAGATTCAAAACTTCTCTTGTTTATACAAGTAGCCCTCCTTAATAAGCAAGGGGAAACTTTCTTTGAAAGAGAAATCAATGCCCCCCAATGACCTCTATTAAAT
>NW_026067940.1:143659-243474 GCF_014885135.2 Alexandromys fortis | reverse complement strand
GACACTAAGGACAACATTGAATAAATGGGACCTACTAAAGCTGAGAAGCTTCTGTAAAGCAAAGGACACTGTCACTAAGACAAAAAGGCAACCTACTGATTGGGAGAAGATCTTCACCAACCCCGCAACAGACAAAGGTCTGATCTCCAAAATATATAGAGAACTCAAGAAACTAGACTTTAAAATGCTAATTAACCCAATTAAAAAATGGGGCACTGAACTGAACAGAGAATTCTCAAAAGAAGAAGTTCAAGATAATACTCTTTATTGATGTAGAGGACAAAATTATTTATCTGTGCAATGGCATGGGTGAAACAACCTTATAATGGTAACTAAAATAGCATGATAAAGCTACTCATTTCAAGATGATAATCTATTGATAAAAAACAGCTCTGGAAAAATCAAAACAAAACAATTAGAAAAATGCCTCACTTAACTGTTCTGTATGAAGGACTGTGTATCAAGTTTCTCTAAGTGGAAAACAACCTCAGAATATTAAAAGGGATTTTTTTCTTGGTTTGATTTATATTGCAAGATTTGGCTAATCTGCCAATGGTTATCTGCACACTAGCAGTCCAATTAGGTAGGTGCTCCAGATCAAAAAGGCAGCATTCCGTTGTCACCAAAGGATGGAAACAGCACCAGTGGCAACAGCAAATAGTAAATGAACTTGCCAGTGAAATGTGAAGGCAAGCAGGAGAAAGTCCCCAAAGTTTTTATTTGGAATTCCTCATTTTTGGGTTGCTAACCTCGGCACCACTCACATTTAACACGGATCTTCCCACTTCACATAACCTAATCAAAAAGTCCCTCACAAATATGCTTGGGGAAAAAAAAAAAGCTTGATTCTTAGTTTTTACCAGATCCAGTCCAACTGACAAACCAGGATAACAAGGGAGAAAGTGTAAAACAGACCATGTTGGAATAGAACAGAACAAGTCAAACAGTGTGTATGGGCGTGTATATGTGTGTGTGTGTGTGTGTGTGTGTGTATGTGTGTCTGAATGAATGTGTGAGTATTCATGTGTGTGCACATAAAAACTTGTGCACATTGTCTTGGTTCCTAATACTATTCTAGAACCAAAGTAACTTGGAATTCAGGGAAAATTTATTAAATTCAGGGCTGTGTAGAGTAATATACTAAAAAGAGCCTGGGGCAACTCATAAAGTAGGAAGGTTTTTTTTTTTTTTAAAAAAGCATTGAGATATGTGCCAAAGAGATGCTGCAGTAAATGTCCAAATGCTAAGGCAATTTGAGAAGCAAAGTATAATTTCAACATAATAGAGCCATACTGACATGGATAAAGGACTGAAGAACTAAATGAATCTTGGATAAAAGACCTTTTTCTGTTAAAATATAGTATTATTGATAATACTCATATTTAAAGATGTGGAATACAATTTTCTTATTAACTGTAGGCACTCAAGTATGAGTGAGTATGTGAGTGTGTGTGCATATGTGTGTGCATGTGTGTGTATAAATACTGTGGAATAAATAACTAAATAAATGAATGTAAAATAAAAATAAAATTGCAAAATAAATTTAAAACATAAAGCTCAGACACAACAGTTCGAGAAAATGAACATCCAAATAGATACCTTTGAGTTAATTACCTGTTTGCCCCCTAGTGCTGCGCATACAGTAAACCCTTAAGAATAGTTTATTTCCCCAGTGAGAGTCCTTTGGTGGAAACTAATTTTTCATTTGCAATTGGCTATCAATTGGAGATAGCTTCTAGGTTAGGGATAGAGCATGTGTCCACTTTTCCTTTCAGCTCCAAGAGCTTGTCTGGTAGAAACCCATGCAGGTCTTGTGCATGCTGCCTTAATCTTGAAGTTCATATGTGCTTTGGCCTTGCTGTGTTTAGAGGGTGTTGTTACTTGGTGTCCTCCATATCCTTTGGCTCTTAGATTCTTTCCACTTCTTCTTTTTTTTGTGCTTTTTTTATTTTTTTTTATTGAGAAAAGGAAGAAAAAAGTTTCTGCCTCCTCCCAGCCTCCCATTTCCCTCCCCCTCCCCCCGCCTCCCATTCCCCTCCCCCACTCCTCTCCCTCTCCCCCCACTCCTCTCCCCCTCCCTCTCCAATCCAAAGAGCAGTCAGGGTTCCCTGCCCTGTGGAAAGTCCAAGGTCCTCCCCCCTCCGTCCATGTCTAGGAAGGTGAACATCCAAACTGGCTAGGCTCCCACCAAGCCGGAACATGAAGTAGGATCAAAACCCCTTGCCATTGTCCTTGGCTTCTCATCAGCCCTCATTGTTCGCCATGATCAGAGTCCGGTTTTATCCCATGCTTTTTCAGTCACAGTCCAGCTGGCCTTGGTGAGCTCCCAATAGATCAGCCCCACTGTCTCAGTGGGTGGGTGCACCCCTCGTGGTCCTGACATCCTTGCTCGTGTTCTCCCTCCATCTGCTCCTCATTGGGACCTTGGGAGCTCAGTCCAGTGCTCCAGTGTGGGTCTCTGTCTCTATCTCCATCCATCACCAGATGAAGGTTCTATGGTGATATGGAAGATATTCGTCAGTATTGTTATAGGATAGGGTCATTTCAGGTTCCCTATCCTCCGCTTCCCAAGGGACTAACTGGGGACATCGCCTTGGGCTCCTGGGAGCCACTCTAGGTTCAAGTCTCTTGCCAACCCTAAGGTGGCTCCCTTAACTAAGATATGTGCTTCCCTGCTCCCCTATCCAACCTTCCTTTATCCCAATCTTCCTGTTTCCCCAAGTTCCCCCAATCCTCCCCTTCTCACTTTTCTCTCCCCGTCCCCCCTTATCCCCAACCCACTCACCCCCAAGATCTCAATTTTCTCCCCGGCAATTTTGTCTACTTCCCATAGTCAAGAGGATAACTATATGATTTTCCTTGGGTTCACCTTATTTTATTTATTTATTTATTAAAGATTTCTGTCTCTTCCCCACCGCCTCCTCCCCTTTCCCTCCCCCTCCCCCTANACTAGTCCCCCTCCCTTGTCAGCCCAAAGAGCAATCAGGGTTCCCTGCCCTGTGGGAAGTCCAAGGGCCACCCACCTCCATCCAGGTCTAGTAAGGTGAGCATCCACGAAACTGCCTAGGCTCCACGAAACCAATAGGTACAGAAGGATCAAAAACCCATTGCCATTGTTCTTGAGGTCTCAGTAGTCCTCATTGTCCACTATGTTCAGCGAGACCTAAGGTTTTAACCCAGGCTTTTTCAGACCCAGGCCAGCTGGCCTTGGTGAGTTCCGGATAGAACTTCCCCCTTGTCTCAGTGTATGGGTGCACCCCTCGCGGTCCTGAGTTCCTTGCTTGTGCTCTCTCTCCTTCTGCTCCTGATTTGGATCTTGAGGTTTCAGTCCCGTGCTCCATTGTGGGTCTCTGTCTCTGTCTCCTTTCATCGGTTCACCTTTTTATCCCACTTCTTCTTCTTAAGGGTTCTTTGAGCCCTGCAGTAAAGGATCTGATGTACACTTTCTGTTTAAAGCTGAATGTTCTGAGATTAAAGATATACTTTTAGTGTGTGTGTGTGTGTGTGTGTGTGTGCGTGTGTGTTTAGGTGAGTGAATGTCATTTGTGTGTAGGTGCCCACAGAGGCAAGAAGAGGGCATTGGAATTCTTGGAGCTGCAGTTACACATGGCTGGGAGCCTCCTGATGTGGGTGTCGAGAATCACTGTGTCTTCTGGAAGAATAGCAAGTGCTCTTAATTTATGAGTCATTTCGCCAGCCTCCGCTGTTTATCTGGACTGTGTACTGCTTTCTAATCTGTCTGAAAACGTCACTATAATTAAAGTTATTTTGCTACATTTACCAATCCATGTGGGCCTTCATTTTCAATATTTTTGGTTAAGTTACTAAGAACTCGAAAACAGTCAATGCCTTTCTCAATCATGAATGAATTAATTGGGTTTCTCTGGAGTAAAAGAACTTAGAGAATGAGTCTCTTGTTCTCTTTCTCACTAAATAAATAAATACATGTATGTATATGTATGTGTAAATATATATGTATGTATGGCATATATCTCTCTATACATGTATGTGTGTATGTTTACACACCACACACACACACACATATTTATGGAAAGGAGGTTTATTAGAATGATTTACAAGCTGTGGACCAGCTAATCCAGCAATGGCTGGCTATGAATAGACTGTACAAGTATCCAGTTGTTGCTCAGTCCTTAAGCCTGAATGCCTCAGCTGGTTTACACCAGAATGGTAAGGAAACAGGTTCTAACAGAGTTGAAGGAATAGACTTGCGAGTAAGGCAAGAACAAGTAGAGCAATCAGGAAAAAGCTTCCTTTTTCCATGTCCTTAGGTAGCCTTCCAGCAGAAGGAATGTCCCAGATTTGATTGTATAAATATGTAGATTTATATCTTTCTACCTATAAGATCTGGATTAGGAGTAGATCTTCCCAATTAAAATTAAGCAAAAATCCTTCACAGGTGTGCCCTCTATTTGGTGTTCTAACTAATTCCAGATGTACTCAAGTTGACAACCAAAAATAGCCATCAGAATTGGTAACAGTGTCCCAAACAAATATCTGGAGAAACTACCAGACTCATCTCTAAAAAAAAAAAAAAGTTTTTTTTTAGAAAAAAAAAACAAATAAATCAAAGCAAATAAAAAAGAGTCAAGCAAAACTGATAGCAACACACACACACACCAAAACACCAAGTTTGAAGTCAGCATAGTTATATTTCTTGTGACAATATCATGATTAAAACTGTTACTAGAAACCATTTATCACACAGGAAGTGTTCCCTTCGAAGTTGTTTGGTTTAACTATGAAAGGGTCTGAAACAGTGAATTTCACTCACCCTTGAAGCTCTTACTAGAGGCTACTGTTTTTCTGACAAAAGACAATGGAGATAGTACTGTTAGTGACCAACTGCCCCAGAAAAAGTGAAAATGGTGAAATAAGGAACAAAGATCAAACTCAATTTCTGGATTCCTCTTTACTTTCTTTCATTTTTCATAATTTTACTTTGGAAGATGTACAAAACATCAAAAATTGACACAAGACTGCAGATATTCAAACTTAATCTATGAAAGATAATTTGTAAAACAATTCCAATGATTATTGAAAATTTCAGAGTACCGACAGAAGTCTTACTACACTATATCAGGGATCACTGGAAGAAATTTTTACATATTCATTGAGCTTCAGAATCATAAACATGTTATTAATGGAAGCAATTCTTATTATGTTCTTAATTTTCATTATTTTAAAGACAGATACAATGACACTTATCTGAACTTCCAGCATTAGGAAGAGCCATCACAATGGAAGAATATTTTCTACTATACAATGTTCATTATTGAGTTTGAAGTCAACCTGACTACATGAATTGCAGTCTTGAATGTACACTCATGTGTGCATGCATGCGCATGCACGTGCACACACACAGAGGGAGGGAGGGAGGAAGGAAGTGTGGGAGGGAGAGATGGTGGTAAGGAACTATGGGGGCAAGCAAAAGGGAGGTAGAGAAGAATAGAGGGAGAAATACTGAGAAAAAAATAGTAGTTTTTTTCACACAATCAATCTTTATCAGTCTTTTTGGGGATATAATTTTCACTGATCAAAAACACATCTCAAAGAAACATGAGTTTTGTACCTGTCTTCCAAAGAAAACTTTCTAATTTATTGTATATCAGTCCCTAAACCCTTTTTTATTTATTTTTGTTTGTTTGTTTTGAGACAGCATTTTGTTGTAGTTTTAGAGCTAGTCCTGGAACTAGCTCTTGTAGACTAGGCTGGCTTCGAACTCACAAAGATCTGCCTGCCTCTGCCTTCCGAGTGCGGGGATTAAAGGCATGCGCTACCACCACCTGGCTCTTTTTTAATTCTTGACAACCATAGGAAGATAAGGCCTATAAGGCTGAGAAATGAGCCAACCTGGAGTCTGCCTGAAAGACTAGCAACAGGTGCTGTCAGAGGTTCTGATCGTATTTAGCTAATGAGGGGCAGCCAGGTAATGTTAACAGATAGGAATGCAGCTTGTGTGCTGGAAGGAGGTCTATAAGGCTCTCCACATTGCTGAATAAACAAATCCTGCTTTTTTCCTTTCACCTGATTCACATAGTCTATGCCTTTGACGTCGTGTCTTCTCATCCTCTCCCCCAAAGGAGACATTAGGACCCAGCAAGAGGTAATTGGAAGAAAATGTACAAGATCAATTCTGTTCAACATCCTGCATATGTTTCTGTCAATAGAGGAGCTAAAGGAAGACTTTTAGCTTCAGGGATCTATTTGCTGCTTATACCAGTGTTGCTTCAATAATAGTCAGTGTGTACCCCGCAGAAGCTAGACTTCTACTACACATTTTCTCTATATACCTGACAACTCCCTCAAAAAACACTATATCCATATCTATGGACACCTACAACCAGCTAGTCAATTTGCCTACACAATCTTCCCACATTAGTACTCCATATTAGCATTATAATGTTTTTTTTTCTTTTCTTAAACAATTTTGATGTAACAGGTGAATAGCTTTTATATGTGACTTCCAAATACTCTGAGTTTTTTATTCAATTAGAAAGATATAGTGGTTATATATCTATGCACTCTAATTGCAAAGCTTGCATGGATCTACGTTAGATCCTCTGCACAAACACTGTGGTTATTTTGCTGTGGTGTGTGTGTGGGGGGGTCTGTTGTGGGATTCTTAACAGTAGGAGTGCAGCTGTCTTCTTTTGCCTATTATGGTTATCATTTTCCTCCTACTAGGTTGCCTCATCCAGCCTTGATATAAGAGTTTGTGCCTAGTCTTATTATAGCCTACTATGCTGGGTTATGTTACCATTCCTGGGAAGTCTACTCTGTTTGGAAGGGAATTGGAGGATCAGTGGATCTGGGGGAGAGGGGAGCTGGGGGAGATTAGAGGGAGTGGAAGGAGGGAGCTTGCAGTCAGTATATATGATAAGAAAGAATTAATTAATTAAAATTAATTAATCAAAAAGAAATCAATGCCTTTATTGAAAATATTGTAAATAAGCTTGTATTTTTAATAGAACTCTAAATACTATAATGATTTTACAATCAGTGTAGAATCAATATCTAGAATTAAAGAACACTGTGAACAATAGTACAGAAGGTAAAATTATTATATGGTAATTAGCAAACATATCTAATGGGGTAAGAAAACTAGGTTATAAATACTTAATTAAAAAGCAGAGACAAAATACATATTTTGATGTCTGTAAAATTGCATTAAATATGTATAAAATATGTATTTTCTTTAAGTAAATGAATTAAACGTTTTACTTCTTTGTTCATTAAAAAGGAAATCTGGTGGAGACAATGAAGCTAGAACAGAAGAGATACCCTGTTACTATGTCTTGTAGGTTTGAAACACTTGCTTCTAGGCAACTAACTCTAGAACTTAAGTAACAGCCAACTAGAGTACAGGATTTAAATTCATTTTGGATGTCTATACTAATGGATGGTGTTAGAAACAACAAATAAGGCCATACTAAAATGATTACAAAAACTCCAAATAAACCTTTTGGTAAGTCCTTAGAATATCAGGCAGCTCTACAGGACAGAATCATCAGTATTTATACATGCATAAATACAAACACATACAGCTGAAATGATTTCTTCATTTGCTAAGTGTTTATTTTGAAGAAATACTATGCTCTTTCTCTTTACTTTTAATTATTTGGTAATATGCTCTGAACTTTTGTTGTTACTTGTACTTTGAAAACCTATTGATTTGCACTATAAAGATTGTCAAGGATAATGACAAAGACACAGTGGTAAATAAATGGTTGTCTGCCTCAGTCTCTGTAGAATTTCAGTGATATGCCACATTATAATGGAAAATATTAGAAGTTTCCTCAGGAGGCCTAAGGAGTTATGGTACAAAATAATGTATTGTATAAAATCAATTTGGCTTAAATTTTTTAACTATTTTCTCTTGATGCTTGTAAATTCAAGTTCTTATAAAAAAAATCCTGGGAGTTTTATACTAGTTTGGTCTTAAGATGCTACATTATTAGTAAGCGATCTTTTGCTATCACAACAAAAATCCCTAATTCATAATAATTATAAAATATCCTATCAAGAGACATGAGGAGCAAATCAGCATATCATTTTACTCACAAGTGGGAGTCCTTGTCTCAGATGCCTGCTTTCTTTCCTGGGCTATGGGTACTCTGTGGAGTAAGTCTGCTATTAAGTTCCTTAATCACTTTGCGGGAGTCCTCAAAGCATTCTTCTTCTTTACTTTAAGGAAATGATGTTCAGTCAAAAGCAAATTCCCAGTCACCGTTCACAAAGCACAAAATTAACAGACACATTTAACTCTACTTGAAACACACATTAAATGACAAATTTAATCACTATTACTAAAATTTGACAATAATATTTCTACTGAAAGTGCTAAGTGTTGATAAAAAGATTTAGAAAAAAAATTACAAAAATTGTGGATCCAAATTGTTTTAGTATATGTCTTTAACCCTAGCACTTGGAAGGCAGAGGTCAAGATGTCTGTGAATTTGAGGCCAACCTGGTCTGTGTGTGTGTGTGTGTGTGTGTGTGTGAGAGAGAGAGAGAGAGAGAGAGAGAGAGAGAGAGAGAGAGAGAGAGAGAATTCAAAGACAATCAGAGCTACATAGAGAAACACTGTCTCAGTAACCCCCTCCAAAAAAATAAAGAAAAATGTGTAAAATATCCCAAGGTATTAAAAACATATAAGCATTTGATATAACTACCTATTTATAACTTCACTCATTAGGAAAAAGTCTCATTTTATATTATCCTAATATATTTTGTGATCTAACTATTAACTTTCCACCTATATACACTACATGTTTTCTAGAAGTGTTAGTCCTATGTTTAATGACTGAGAAAAACCAGGATAAACATGGAGAATGGATTGAATGTTTTGGTCTATAGAAATTGAACTATCGTAGTCAAGAGTTAGACTATAAAGATGACAGATACAGTGTTGGGAACTGGAAAAAGAATGAGAATGTAGAATCGCATTAATTATGAAATAATATGCCAAGTTTTGTCTAAAACATAAAAATTGTGTTAAACTTTTTAAATAAATGTGTTAGGAGAGTTGCATCTAATAAATAATAGTGGTCATATTCATAGGTCAGTGAATAGACAATATTCAAGACGTTACAACAAAATAAACAAAATTAGATATTGTTATGTTTTCAATGCAACACATTGATGCTGTGCATAAATCAATCCCTACTCATGCCCCAGTAAACAATCCTAATGCAATTCATTATGTAGCAGAAAACTAAATTCTAAAACTAAATAAATTCATAGTAGAAACTAAAAACAGGGAAATAGAAGTGAGGGGACTTAAGAGCAATGGGAAATGGACAAACAAGTGTAGTAGGGGGTGAATATGATTGAAATATAATATCTCCGTGTATGAAACTGACATAATGAAACTCATGTACAATTAATATATAATAATAAAAACATGACACCAAACTGTCTTTGGCAGAGCAGCAAGAGTACATCAAACACCTAATCCTTTGAAGATTGTTCAAGATTAATTTGGGAAGGTGCAATAAGGAAAGTATGAAAAGGAGATGGGTGTGAGTCTAACGGCTTAGGAAGTGTGTTAGTAATACAAGCAAATTTCAATCAAATAGCTTATCTGTGTGGCACATGGAGATTTTAAAAAGGAAAGTTCCCTATCTACTAGGGAAATTGACGAGATATATTTCTGAAGACTTAGGGGACTAATGGGCAGATTTAATAAAGTATGAAGAAAAATAGATCATTACTTCACATGAGAAGAAGGGCTCATTACTGACAGAATTATGTGAAGGAGTACAAGAATGTAGAATAGGTCCAATATTGATAACAATAAAAATAATGGGGAGGAAGAGGAGAAAAAGATGCCTGAGTACCACGGTGAGACAGGCATGTAATCTGGAGTCTTCTGTTTTGCACTGCCTACTATGGGAAGTGGTAATTAATAGAGCACTTTTAATAGTTCACTCAGAAACGTTTTATTCTTTTTACATTTGTAGCTACACCATGAGCTCTTAACTTAATTTCTCCACTGGGGCAGAGAGATGGCTCATTGGCTAAAAATATTATTACCTGAATGATTGGATGGAGGCCAAGCTCGCTGCTTCCAGATATTTATTTTTATGTATTATTGCTTACAGTTTAAAAGATTCAAAATATGCCTTTGTCCTGAAAGTTCAGAGTAAATGTGTGCTTCAGTTAAATAAGTTAGGCGTGTATCACCTGTTTATTTGTCCAAAGTGTGTGACACAGTGCCTTCATATTTTGTGCATTTTTAAACATTTATTATAAGCAACAATCATCATCACCAGATAGGCACTATACTATACTGAATGTCTCACTTTGACAACTCATGAAATAAGATATGGATTTCACAATAGGTAAAATCTCAAAAGAAAGCTACTGTTTTAGAATATTTCATAAGAGAATATGCATATTTCTTTATGAGATACTTTTGAAGGCTAGTCACAGAAACTGGTTACATTATACTTCCAAAAATCGCCCCCCCACTCCTTTCAGGAATGGTTTTCTTAGTATTTCTCAGAATGTTAGTCTTAGTACTCAGTATTCTTATATGTACAACTATTATTTGTCTAGCTAGTTTTATTCCTCTTAAATTGTTTCCATGGTCTCAGACTTTGAAAAATGTTATTTTCCAAAGAGTAAAATGAAATGGAAAGGCTGTCTTAGTTAGGGTTTTCATTGCTGTGAAGAAGCACCATGACCACGGCAATTCTTACAAAGTAAAACATCATAGGGGTGGTTCACTTACAGTTTCAGGGGTTTAATCCCTTATCATCATGGTGGGGAGCATGGTGGCATGCAGGCAGACAGGGTACTGGAGGCATAGCTGAGCGTGCTATGTCTTGCAGGCAACAGGAAGCCAACTGAAAGTCACACTGAGAGAAGCTTATACAAAAGGACCTCAAAGCCCACCCCCACAGTGACTTCTCTTCCTCTGACAAGGACACATCTCCTAATAGTGTCACACTCTTTGCTGCCATTTTCTTTCAAACCACCACAAAGATCCTTGAATATCATCTCTCATCCCAAGGAACTCTCTCTCCAATCCACTGTTTTTGATTGCTTTGCTGAACTACTACTTGTTTTGAGACATCTACTACAGTAGATACTATAATATTTTAAGTATTGTTACAAAATTTTTTTACTCTGATATGAAGATATGATGCTAGTAAAATGAATACTAAAAAAAGAAAAATATATTAGTATTTTCCATGTCTTTCCTGAATAATATGATTACATAAATTTTCACTGGAAATTAAAATAAAGCCTTAATGGTTTTTTCAAACCTACATGTATTAAACAAAACTCTCTCATCAAAACAAGTTACAATATGCCAGTATAACAAGTCCCCATATCTTTTGTTCAGGTTTGTAAGCTTCAATCTGTGACTAACCCTCATTTTACTATATACTCAAAGTCAAGCAGTGCCTAAAAGAGACATATATCCAGTGCCTCATATGGAGACATGGTGTTCGCCAGACACAAAACATTTTAATCCACACCTTGCTTTTTATTCCTCCACCTTGCCCTTCTCATGTTAATTTTCTATCTCTACCCTTCCTGTTGTTTTCACTTTTAGTTTCTCCCTCTAATGCATTTACTCTTTCATGGAAAAGTCTATTAAACATCAGTGAGGGAGACAGAGAGCAGTGCTTCCCTCCCCTCCTTCATTCTCACCCATAGTTCCATGATTGCTGTGGATGAGTCCCGACGCATGTGGAGATCACGTTCCTTCACCTTGACCTAAGGATGTTTTTGTTTCTTTCTGTATGGCTCATGATTTAGTTTGCTCGATGCCACAGCTCTCAGGAAGTAGTGATACCCTTGGAGGTCACTGGCACCAATGGCGGTATGAGAGCACCACACTTGATCTCCTAGAACATGCACTTTGGTAGCCAACAACACAGTTCTCACATCAAAGACAAGGAGATTTTGGCATCAAGACACTTCTCTGTGTTCACCTACCCTGACCAAGTAGCTCTCCTCAAGGATATAGTCTTTTGTCAAGAATGACTGCTACTACCATGGTTATCTGGAAGGAGACCCAGAATTTCTGTTTATTTTTAGCAACTGTCTGGAGGATTTTAAGAAACGCTAAAACTAAATGACACTTTTAATGAAATCAAGCCCAGAAGGTTTACTCATACATTTGAGCAATAGGTTTATAAAATGGACAGTGATGTAACCTAGTTGACATCTATGGAATCTCGGTTAAGATAAGAATAAAATAGCAAGACAACTGCTGTTTAGGGTGGGGGATAATATTACCCTGATGTGAGGTGGAGATGGGGGCTGGTGAACTCACAAATAGACTATTGAAGTTCCAGTGCTGGCAGACCAAACATCATTTCTTCAAAGGAAAAATAATGCCTCCAATGTGAAGAAGGAAATATTCATGGTTCTCTATCTCATGAGTGTCTCATATGCTACAATGGAAACAGATCTGATCAGACCTGCAATTGAGACCTGGAATAAGGAAACAATGTGCAAATACTTAAAATATGGGATTTTTTTTCTTTTTTTTAATTTATTAAAGATTTCTGTCTCTTCCCCACCGCCGCCTCCCCTTTCCCTCCCCCTCCCCCAAACAAGTCCCCCTCCCTTGTCAGCCCAAAAAGCAATCAGGGTTCTCTGCCCTGTGGGAAGTCCAAGGACCACCCTCCTCCATCCAGGTCTCGTAAGGAGAGCATCCAAACTGCCTAGGCTCCCACAAAGCCAATACGTGCAGTAGGATCAAAAACCCATTGCCATTGTTCTTGAGGTCTCAGTAGTCCTCATTGTCTGCTATGTTCAGTGAGACCTGTTTTAACCCAGGCTTTTTCAGACCCAGGCCAGCTGGCCTTGGTGAGTTCCCAATAGAACATCCCCATTGTCTCAGTGTGTGGGTGCACCCCTTGTCGCCCTGAGTTCCTTGCTTGTGCTCTCTCTCCTTCTGCTCCTGATTCGGACCTTGAGATTTCAGACCGATGCTCCAATGTGGGTCTCTGTCTCTGTCTCCTTTCATCGCCTGATGAAGGTTAATATTCAGGAGGATGCCTATATGTTTTTCTTTGGGTTCTTAGAGAAGCTAAATAAGAAGGAGAACCCAAAAAATATGGGATCTTTTAGAGGACCTTTACAACTGGCAAAGTCTCAGTTTGGAGGCCCATGTTCCACATGATGTTGTGCATCTTCTAGTTAACTGTACATATGGTATTCATCTTGGATCAGCCATGGTTGGATTTGTAAGCTGACAACCTTACAAACATGGAGTTAGTGTTAGCACCAGAGAGAGAGAGTTATCATTTAGACAGTTAAACTCTAAATGATGGTGACTCATGAATTGATTCTAATTTGGGAATGTTGCATGCTGTTGTTGGGGACATGAAGCTTAAAGTGTTTCGTTATGTAACAAATTGAATTATATTTAGCAGCTACAGTTATTTCTATATTAGACAATTGTTTCAAGAAGTAGCTGTGCGTGCAATATGTGTATACAATACAGCACATCAATCAAAGAATACCTCGCTGGAACCACAGTGTGGGAATGGTGTTACTGAAGTTACAGAGAGTGGGACTGTGGATCCTTAAAGAGCAGAAAGTTAGCTATTTGTGACAAGAAAATACTGCTGAGTTAGGACTTAAAATATAGAGGTCAACCCACATCCAAATTTCACTGGCATAGTAGTACTTCTTTGGTCATGCTTTAGCATAAATCAATGTGTATTCAATAATCAATTTAAACACAACATTTAAAAGTTCCACAATTCAGTTTACACAGAATTGAGGTTAGAATGATTAAAAGCAAATGTTTTTAAATAAGCACAAATTTTTTTTGTACACCATGCTAAACGGCATGAAAAAGTCTTGTCCTCTAGATGCTTCTGTTGTGTCATTATGTTCCTCCAGTTGTCTGAGATGTTCTTCTATGGTGTCTGCAAATGTTTTACTTTCTAACAGAACTGATGCCTTTATCACGGTATGTCTCCCTCTTTATCCATGACAATTTTGTTTCTTCAGTATTATACTTTACCTAAATATATCTATTCTCAATGTTCTTTTTAGAAGTATGATATTGTTTTACATGCTTTCAACTAAACACTATCATTACCTTCATAGTTAGAATACAGATCTTATAAATACCATATATTAGAGTTTATATTTTGATATAATTTAATCTCTTCTTAAAGATTTATGTAAACATTTGCATTAAAAATGATTATTGGCACACTTTTATTGCAATGCATTACAGTTATGACTGTTTTCTTTTTGTCTATTCTTCCATATTCTATTTTATCTAGTTTTAATTATTTTATATGATTTCATTCATTTACATCTATCAGTAAGCTTCCTTCATATTTTTTCTGGTTAAATAAAACTTTTAGATATAGTTTAAATATATATAGTTTAAATATAGAATTCTATTTTAATTAGTTTACTCATTCATATTCCCTTTGCTATTGAGATATATGATTCCAGTATTTTCCTTCTTCCCCAACTGTTTCCTTTCGTAGTTATTGTATGAAATTTCTGTTATCAGTGAATGCCCTCAGAGGAGAATTAAACATTTTCCCCTTACTTTTACTAATTCTCTGAATATTTTAGACAGTATGCTTTGATGTCATTCATTTCTTCTTCCCCACTTCTCAGATTTAAGTCTTTCACAACCTATCCAGTTGCACCATCTTTTTTTGTAACCTCATCAAATTCCACTTGTACCACCAGTATCCTCTGGGATTTATGTCCTCCACTAGAAGGTAGTTGACTGACTGAGGCTGTACCCTTAGATAAAATGACTCTACCTCTCCCAGAAGCTATTGGTTGTTAGCAACCCCTTAGTTAGGAACACATCAAGGCGGATCTCTGTGAGTTTGAGGCCAGCCTGATCTACAAAAGCTAGTTCCGGGACAGGCACCAAAGCTACAGAGAAACCCTGTCTCGAAAAAACCAAAAAAAAAAAAAAAAAAAAAAAAGAACAGTAGTGAAATTATTTTTTTTTAAGATGCTATGTGAAATGTTAGTACTAGCTAGATTTTGTTATTCTTCTTTCACAAAAAAAAAATTCCCCAATGGAGTATGAATTCAGAAAGCTATGAATTCAGAAAGATGGTATGAATGTAATGGCATGATATTTCTTTTGACCTAGATGTGTCAAACACCTGGGTTATCAAACCATGAATCGTCTAATCAGGAAAGAAGGAGAAATCATCCCATTTTAACCTAGGTTGATTCATAGTCTGTGTTTTAGAGAGACAGCAGAAGAAAGAAAGAAGTAATATTGGACTTCACTCTGTGACTATAAGATAATATTAAGGTATACAGTTACTAATATGAGTAGGAAAATTACTTGGACTTTTTTTTAAAATTTTCCATTTTATTGAAAATGGATATTTTTCTCTATAAAATATCCTAATATAGTATTCTCTCCCTAGATTTTTTCCAATTCTTCTCTATTTCCTCTGCCATAAGGATTACCCCATTTCTGTCTCTCATTAGAACACAAATAGGCTTCTAAGGGATAATAGCAAGTGGAATAAAATTTTTAAAAAGATAGAATAAAAACGAAAACATCAGAATAAAGAAAAAGTTAAAGATGAGGGGAAAGGCCCAAGAAAGGCCCAGGAAAAAAATATCGACACAAAGAGACCCATTTGTTCTCATCTCAGGAATCCCATAATTTTACACTATGACATTTACTTCTCAGAAACATTCCTACCTATTTGAGTCAAGATTAGAATAATATGCTTTAAAGCATAAGGAAGTCTAGCTTCACACTGTAGAACTAATAATATCCAGAGAACATTCGGTATTCTCACAATGTCTTTTGTAGTTTATTCGTTCTTCTTAAGGGAATGCTTTCTCCCTGCTCCTCTATTGTTAATGAAGATGGAGTCTTCAAAGATGCTCAAAGTTATCTTGTATCTTTCCCATCTCACAATGTTCCTTGCAGTAATACTGGACTGTGGCTACACACACACACACACACACACACAAATCCAAAATAAGAAATAAGTCAGATCATCCAAAATGTTTACTCTAAATATCCACATCAAGTGTGTGTGTGCAAGCACGCATGCATGTGTGTTTAAATGTGTGCCAAATGTAGATGAAACTCAACTTCTTCAGTTATTCTCATTGAACCAACTCATCAGTTCAGGTAGATAGATTACCCAGAAAACCTGAGATATCCTCTAGTCTCTGCCTTCCCAAAGCTAAGGTTACAGGCACATGCCATGAGTATGCTAGGCAACAATATGGACTCTTCTAGTTTTACTCAGGTAACATTTATAGGACACACCTTTATTGGTGCATTCACAATCTAAGTTCAGCAAAATTCCAATAAGACTCTGCACAAAAACTGAAAAAATAATGCCTAAAATGTTCATGTTTAATCAAAATCTTTAGTTCTTTTTTGTTGTTGTTGTTATTTTGAGACAGGGTAGTTGTGTATCTTTGGAACCTGTCCTGGACCTCGCTCTTGTAGACCAGGCTGGCCTCGTTATCACAGATAACTGCCTGCCCATGCCTCTCGAGTGCTGGAATTAAAGGTATGTACCACCATCTCTTGGCTTCTCAAAATCCTTCAGTAAGAAAACCAAATAATAAGAAAAATTTCTTTGGGTATTATACCACCTGATTTATACACATACATATGTATATGTATGTTTGCACACACAAATACATGTATGTACAGATTATATATACACATATATATGTATATATACTAAGTCACAGAAATCAAAGTATCATCATAACTACTTGTACAGAAACAGACATAAGCCAATGCAATGCAACTGGGAATTTAGGGACAAATGCATTTTTATGTGATAAATACATTTTCAGTAATAGTTCCGGAAATAGAAATTAAGACAAGAATAATTTCTTAAATAAATAAATTTAGTAAAGTGGATACAGACATGCTATCAAACCATTAACTCACACCATATATAAATATAAATTCAAAGTTACTTTAAAATAAAATGTGAAACAATGAACTACTAAAAGAAGACAGAACAAAATTGTTCCAATGTTGTTTTGTGCAATTAAATAAAAATTAGTATATGAATGAGATGACCTACAAAATGGGAAATGAGTTTGCAAAATTGATTCTAGTAAGTGCTTAATCTACAGACCATTTATAAATAAGTCAATTCTCTAAAAAAGAAGACAAAGACTAAACCTTCAAGTCCAGCTCTTGGAATTCCCTAGTTGTGTGTTGTTCTATAGGTAGACTGAAGTACCACGAGCTCTGGTTCTCCATGTTAGCATGTCTACTGCTGTTGTCTCTGCTCCCTCACTGTGTAGACAGTGATGGTGACGTTTTATGGCAATAGCTTCTGACGTTCCTAGGAGACACAACCTCATAGCAAACTCTGATTCTCTTGCTCTTATAACATCTCTGAACCCTCTTCCACAATATCACTGAGTAAGGATCTTCCCCATGAATAACATATCAATATTTTATCGAATACCAAAAGTCAGCCCTGGAAACATGAATAAAAGTAACATTATACAGACTGAGCAGGTGTGTGTGTGTGTGTGTGTGTGTGTGTGTGTGTGTGTGTAATAGCAGCTAATGAAAAAGGGGTGAGGAATTTGAAAAAGAGCAAGAAGGGAAATATGGCTGGGTTTAGATAGAGGAAATGGAAGGGGAATCTTATGTAGCAATTATATTTAATATTTCTATAAATATATTTTAATATAAATGTAAATTATATTTTAACAACGTCACTTCTCAAAAAGCGACATACAAATGTCTATGGGTATATGAAAAATTCTCAGTGTTACTTGTCCTGGAAATGCAAATCGAATTCACAATGAGTTATTTCTTTACAATTGGTTACTGTGGAATAAATGAATGAGAAATGTAAAGATTAGGCATCTTTGTGATGCTACTGAAATAAAAATCAGAAATATTAGCCTAGGAGGAACAGCATGAAGATCTCTCAACATTTTTTAAATAAAGTTATGGAATAATTCAGCAGTGCTTATATTGGTATTGTTGAAAGAAAATTCACAGTAAACTCTAATGTATGCACAAGAACAAGTGAGCCAAAATTCCAGCATGGTTAGAATAGGAACTTGTAGTATCTCATTCCTACCTTAATACCTGTGGGACAGAGAGCTAATTTTCTTAGGGATGCAGACCCAGAGAGGCAACAAGAGGTGCACTGGCTAGACCTACAATGCTCCCAAGCACACACATATGTCACTAAGTGGGATCATGGCTGTGAACAAAGGTACACAAAGTTGAAAAGAAAAGTAGGAAGGGGAAATAGGAGGGGAGTGAAGGGGAGACAGATTAGAGCAAAACATAGTATATGCACGTGTGGCAGAGTTAATGTGAAAATGGCCATGTTACTTAAAATGAACTATATATGAAATGCAAGTCGCATCAAAGTTCCAATAATAGCCTTCAAAGAAATAGAAAAAAATATCTTAAATTTCCTATGGAAGCATAAGGAACCTAAAGGGCCAATGCAATGTTTAGTAAGAATAATAATGCTGGAGCTATTCCAAGTTTGATTTCATGTCAAACTATAGAATAAAAAATGTGATCATTACACAGAACCAGGTAGGTATACCACTGGACTACAATAAAAAGCACAGACATGAACCCATGCAGCTAGTACTGCCTACATTTTTTGAAAGCTAAGGTATAAAAACATACAGTGAATAAATAGCTGTCTCTTTAGGGAGCTAAAAATGTAAACATCCATGTTTTGAAGAATGAAGCTAAGTCCTTACCTTTCTTTTGCAACATAAACCTTGTTTCCAAATGGATTAAAGATATGGTGCATTACCTGTAACTAGAAGATCACTTCCTGTTGTGTGACACTATCCTGAGGAAAGGAGAACCAATGTCTATTTATCTCAGACAGGATACCAGTAACAAACCAAAGCAGGAATAACACCAAAGTCTAATCTTGTTAACCAGTGAGTGTTTATGGGGTTACTTAACAGGTATGTGGGCAAGATGTGACTCACAGGAGTGGGAAATCACTCAAAGACAATTACAAATTCAAGCTGGAAACCTTGAGCACGCTGCATCACTCCACAGACAAGCAACTCACTGGGTTGGAGAGTTTTTCCCAAGCAATTCAATTGGTCTGAACCTCTTCAAGGCAGCTTGACTCTTCTGGGAGAATCTCCCTCAGCAGTCCTAACTGATTATATCAGCTTAAAGAGGCAGGGTCCAGTGAATATGCTCAGTTTCAGGGACTTTCCAGAGTTACTGAGTTGTTTACTTCCTCATACAGAACGGAATGCTTCACCTGCCTTTAGAACATCCTGTGTTTTAATGAGATTCTATCCAAAGGAAATAATTATACACATAAGTAAATATTACAGCACTTAGCAAAGAAATGAGGCCATGACTATGAAAGAGAACAAGGAGGGTCACATGAAATAGTCGAGAAAGAGGTAAGAGAAAGAGAAAGGAAATAATCATAATCTCAGAAAAATATTTTTAAATGCTAACTTGCTTAAAAGTAAATAGCTGGTGCTCTCTTGAAAATCAGAAAAGCAGGTCTGTGATGGTTCAGGAATCCCAAATCATTAAGGTGTAAAGAAGCTTAGATGATTTCTAGATTTATTGAAAATATATCTAAATACAAGTTGCAAACTATTACATAATGCACAAGTGCTAAGCAAACATGACATATCTTTAAGATGTTGAAAGTTATTATTAAATTTGAGCTATGAAAATTAGAAAAGACCCTAGTATGACTGCATTTGCTATCAAGGTCTTGGCTTTTCTGCATTCACTCTGAGTAAAAACTTTAAAAATTGAATTTGATTTAACTGTGCTATAGAAATTGTCGTAAGCTAATGACAGACTGGACTGTTACCTCCAGCTGTTACTGCCTCTGCCTGCTTTCCGTCTCACCCTCGTAGGTTTGTTGTCTCTGTTTTCTGAAATCTTTACCTTGCATCCTTTTGCTTTCAGTCTGACTCTTGTTCATGTCTACTTTGCAGTCAACCATTCGGTCTCCTACCATTCATAACTCACCAATTTTATAATCTTCGTTGTTTCTTAATCCGAAAATTGATTAGCATAACATCATTTAATATTGTACTTTACTGAGTTCCTCTATTTGACTTCATTAAAAATAAACTATTGTCTCGGTGATTTATTTGTGTTTTTTATTTCACTCTTTAGGAGAGGCACTCAGCAATTTACTATTCCTGGGTCTTCTGTTAATTTTCAGGTGACTACTTTACACTGCTTCAATTTTTCATGCGAGACTACCAGCAGTCTGCATATGATATCTAAAATTCAAAGTTCATTTGTAATTCAGTGTATTAAATACATTGATGTATCTATGTCTTCTATTTACTCTAATATTGTAGACATTTTCCACTACTGTTCACAAGCACTACTCTAAAAGTACTTAATATCAGCTTCAGTTATATTTTATAGTTATATTTTGAGAAAGCCTACTGAAAGGGATATGTCTGTTGATAGCCAGTAATATAGTCTCCTCTTTTGCCTTTGAAAAGTTAGGCATCTTCATTTATTATCACAAAGGGAAATGGATTGTTTTAAGAAGCAGAGAAAAATGCATAAGCATTGTGTATTTTCTCTAGCTGAATTAATAATATAGTTGTGTGTGGAAAACAAACTAAATTTCATCCACATGATTAATAATGTTTACATGTCTACCAATTTGGAAACAGTTTGGCTAATTGAGAATAAGAAAATTCTCTATCTCACACACATACATATACACATACACACACAAATCTTGCAGAAACTATTGATGATAAAATTATAAAGATATGGTGGAGGCTATGTTACGTATTTTGATGTACTACATATAATAATGTTTTCATTAGATTCCAACTTCAGCTTAATTTTTGCTTGCTGTAATTAATTTCATTATTATAGGTCCTTCAGATTTTTCCTAAATATTTTTCTTGAGCTGACAGTTTCAAATTGTATTTTTCAAGGAACTTAATTTATTTTCAGTTTCTGAGATTCTTTAGCACAGTATTCATATTTTCTTTTTGTTACTTATTTGTTTTTTTTTTTTTTTGTATCTCTAGCAACCTAATGGGCTTCATTCTTGTTACTAACTCTATGTGTGGCATTACAATCTCTCTCTCTTTCTCTCTTATATGTCTCTATCTGTCACCTCTATCTCATTTTGGAATTTCTCAGTTTTATCAAAATAATGATTGTATACTCATTGTATTTTTGCTACATTAAGGTATTAGTTCTTTACTGTATTTTACTCAGGTTCATTTGGACAATCTAAAAAAAAAAAAACTCTTGTAATGTGTTCTTGTTTTCCAAATACATGCTACTAAAGGCATCAGATTCTGGGAAGCAAGAGTTACATAAAGTTAGAAACTGCCTGACAGGTGTATTTAGAATCAAACTTGCGTCCTCTGCAAGAGCAGTATATGCTTTTAACCTTTGAGTCATCTCTCCAGTTCATGTGCCTTTAAAATATTTTTTATTAATTCCTTGATAATGTAATTTATTATATTTTGATTGTATTCTCCTTCCTCATCTTTTACATCCACCTTTAATTCCATACTCACTTAAGTTAGTTTTATTTTTTAAAAAAAAATAAAGTCCTATTAGTGATTCCTAAATATTCTTGTGAGAGTGGTTAATTGATCTATCAGGTACCACATGTTAAAAAATAACAAATAACAACAATTACACTAGTTAGTTGTTACCAGCTGTTAGAAGTTACCAGTAACTTCTCAGCTAGAGGTGGGATTTCAGGACTTCACCTTAAGTTTCAACTGGTCTTTCACAAATTGTAACACTATCTGTAAGTGTATGTGTGTAAATGCTCTGTTTTGTCTGAAAAGCATTAGTTCCTTATGGACATTCACCACCTCTTCTTCCACAATAATCTCTGATTCTTAAGAAGAAATCTGATATGGATGTCCCATTTAGTGATGAGAACTCCACTGTCCCCTATTCTGTGCACTTTAACCATTGTGGTTCTCTGTGGTACTGGCCATCTGCTACAAAATGAAGTTTTTCTGATGAGGTTTGACATACACAATACTGAATATTATATTGCATGCTTTCTCCTTCTTGCTTGTATTGTTCTATGTTTTTATTGCATTCCTCAGATAAATCCTACTTGGTACTATCATTTTTATGTACACCTAATTGTGTTTCCCAATGTTGTTAGATTATACATATTCATCATAGCTATTGGCTTACCCTTTTAATTTTCACCACAGAAGTGCTTCTGGGAGCAGAGATTCTAAAGGAAAGATACAGGCACATTGTTAGTAAGGGATTCTGGTTTTGTTTCAGTAGATGAAAAGAATATATTACATGAATGATCAAGAACTTCTGATTCTCCTTCTTCTACCTCCTAAGTGCTTGAATTAAAGTGTTGTGCCATCATGACATGTTGATTTGGTGCTGGAAATCAAACTCAGTGCTTTGTAAAATAAAAGCAAGCATTTTACTACCTGACTGAATCCCTAGTGTGGCACACGGAAATGTTGAGTTCATGGGTGACTGGTTGTATTCTCTTGATTTTTGCTTCACACGTTGAAATTGTAAACAGAGAACTTTTTCCACTCCAGTTCCTGAGTAGTCATGTAGGTGACAGTCAAATACTGTCTCTGAGTTCGTTTGTCAGTGATTCATGGTGCTGATCTGATAGCACACAATAAAATAAGATTTAAACCTACCTGGACCATCTCCTGATCTTCTTCTTTGCATTAGTACACTATTTATTCACTCCCTAAAAGAAGTAAGATCTCATCAAGTAACAGGAATTGGGTCCCACACTATTGACTGTTATAATAAGGAACATGATGCATATTTTCCATCAGTATTTTCCTTATGCTCTGTTTCTGCATATTTCTAGAAGATGATGGTCAATAATTAAATGCAAAATATTTGTATTAAGTCATTGTTAAGAATGGGCATGTTTGTAATAGCCAGAACCTGGAAACAACCTAGATGTCCTTCAATTGAAGAATGGATGAAGAAAGTATGGAATATATACATATTAGAGTACTACTCAGCAGTAAAAAAAAAGACTTCTTGAAGTTTGCAGGCAAATGGATGGAAATAGAAAACACTATCCTGAGTGAGGTAAGCCAGACCCAAAAAGAGGAACATGGGATGTACTCACTCATATTTAGTTTCTAGCCATAAATAAAGGACATTGAGCCTATAATTCAGGTTCTTTGAGAAGCTAAATAAGAAGGAGAACCCAAAGAAAATCATATAGACTTCCTCCTGAATATTAACCTTCATCAGGCGATGAAAGGAGACAGAGACAGAGACCCACATTGGAGCACCTGACTGAAATCTCAAGGTCCAAATCAGAAGCAGAAGGAGAGAGAGCACAAGCAAGGAACTCAGGACCGCTAGGGGTGCACCCATACACTGAGACAATGGGGATGTTCTATCAGGAACTCACCAAGGCCAACTGGCCTGGGTCTGAAAAAGCCCGGGTTAAAACCGGTCTCGCTGAACATAGTGGACAATGAGGATTACTGAGACCTCAAGAACAATGGCAATGGGTTTTTGATCCTACTGTACCTATTGGTTTCGTGGGAGCCTAGGCAGTTTCGTGGATGCTCACCTTACTAGACCTGGATGGAGGTGGGTGGCCCTTGGACTTCCCACAGGGCAGGGAACCCTGACTGCTCTTAGGGCTGCCGAGGGAGGGAGACTTGATTGGGGGAGGGGGAGGGAAAGGGGAGGCGGCGGTGGGGAAGAGACAGAAATCTTTAATAAATAAATAAAAAAAAAAGAATGGGCATATGAATACCAGAGTGAACAAAATGAGCATAGGTTTAACATATCAGTAAGTGAGCTGGTGAAATGGCTCAGTGAGTGAAAACACCTGAGTACCATCCCAAGAATCCATGCAAAGGTGGAATAAGAGAATTGGCTCCATACAGTTCGTGTCTGACCTCCACACATATGTGTGGCATGCATGCCTCCCAGACACATCATCCACACACTAATAATAAACAAATTTTAAAATACATACCAATGAGTAAAAAGCAGTGGTTTGGTAGATCTCCAACTACCACTTTATTCTATGTTTTATGCCTTTACTTTTAGATGTTCTTTATTCTTGCCAGGGAGAATATAAAGGTATCACAGAATCACCCCTTGTTCTATTTGTGGTTTTATGTCCTTATTTTTTTGAAGTAAAATTGTGTGCATTATAAATGTTACACCGTTCTTGTGGACTCTTCTTTCCCATTTCCCCAAATATGTTTACAATTTCATTATATTTTATGATTTTTAAATAAACCCTGGACAGATTCTAATTCTTCTCTCCTCTACTTAAGGTTTTAAATTACATATTTTGGAATGTAAGTTCAGGCATTTTTAAAAATTATAGTAGCTACTACTTTTATAATATCACCAGTTACCTCAGGCACACATTTGAGCACAATTAGTCAATTTTGTGACTGAGGACTCCTTGTTCCCACATCGTCCTTTCTTTCTCAATCTCTGTTAACTATATGCATGCTGATATATCTGCCATATTCAACTTCCTGAAGCAAAGCTCTGCTTCTAACACTATCTTAATTTCCTACCTATTTCTTTCCCCCATAGCTTTACTCTTGATATTTTAAAGGCATACTGTAGTTAGCAATAGTTGAGGAAATCAACGTTCTTGTACATATGTTCATGTGGAAGAACATGCAATAGCACATTGTTTATTGTTTATCTCAATCCCTTGAGTCATCATGCTCTGCAAAGGAAGAAATAAGAAGACATGCATACAGAAATATTTTATAAAATTATATCAAAGTATTATTTTTGTTAATTATCACAGTACCATCATTAAACCACAGGAAATGGACCACAATATTTAAGTAAAGGCTTTCTCTTAATTATCATGAATGATTGCTTTTCATTGTTTGAATACATTTTTAACGTCACCCTGTAATAAGAAGTCTTGGCTTTCCATAACTTTTCCCAATCTTTCTGCTTCACAATATTTCCTTAATCTACATCACAATATTTGAAGACTTTGTCCAGAAGTTTTCCCCAATCTAAATATTTAATATTATATTAATTATTAAATTTTTGGTGAAACCATATTATAAAATATGAAACTCTGTAGTTCTAGAATACATTAAAGCTGTTTAAAGCATTTCGTGAAGTTAATTGTATACAGCATTTATTTTTAGGATAGCTAGAATATTTTGTACCTTCAAATTACAACTCCAAGTACAATAACAAAATCTATTCATACTATCACTAAAATACTTGAATTTTATAGAAAGTACTGATCACTGACAAAGCAAGCAAAACTGAAACAAATACGCTGTTGTTGATTTTGCTTTATGTTTATTTTGTGCAGAGGCAAACATTATTTACAAAATAAATGAAAATCTTCTCCTTCCTTAACCTAAGGACATGAACACAAATTAGGAAATTCTGTAGCTGATGCTACCTTCTTTTTAATTACCGAGGTTGATTTCTCAGCATGCTCAAGCAGTTTTAACTACTTTCTGCTTCCCTTCACAGCCATTCTACCTTTGCTGGCTATCATTTTCCCTTTGATTTACACCCAATAGTGCAGAACCTTTCAGCAATGCTTATTCAAGTGTGTTTCACATTAACGATCTTAGCCTGCTGGAAATCCAATTACATATTCTAACATTTATCCCTGCTCTGTAACGGGGAGGCTTTGCATTAACCATGTGTCAACAGTGGCTTACTCCACGTTCAAGAGCAAACATAACTGAGATTGCTCTAAACAATATGGTGTTTGATTCTATTCTTAGTACAAAGCAAACAGACAAAATAATGAAATCATCATTATAGTCATAGTATAGTGAATCATTATCGATGCACAGGACTCTATTAAAAGTAAAATACCAAGTGCTGGAGAAATGGTTCAGCAGTTAAAAACACTGACTACACTCCCAAAGGATCCAGGTTAAATTTCTAACACCCATATTGCAATTTAAAACTGTCTTCGACTCCAGTTTCAGATTATCTGAAACCTCATACAAACATACATACAGGTGAAACATCAATGCATATAAACTAAAAAAAAATTCTAAAGTGAAATACCATTTTACTTGCTAGACCACCTTAGCCTCCTTATTCCCCAGGGAAGAGTGAGTATGCTATCCGCCTATTCTGCAGTCCCACAATGCACAACATTGCAGAACAGACTGAATAGGTAGTCAGCATAGGAACTCAGTTTATTATTGTGAGCATCAGCTTTTATAGGTTAAGTAACATCCTATGATGTGGTGGTCCCTCCAGCAAATGAAAAACAGCCAAGCCCTCCCTTTAGCTGGAGGGAGGGTCTACCTAGATTTTGCTGTCTCTTCCTCAATAGCTTTGAGACTCACTCAAACTCAAGCCATGCTTTTCTCTGTCCAACAGTCCTCGAGATACAGGCCCTGAACTTGAGCCAGGCTTTTCTCTGTCCTACAGGCCTCCAGGTATAGGCCCTGAGATACTTTTGGCCCAACATGTTCCCCCGGTCCTTGTAAAGTGGGTGTTGGAGATACTGTTGGCAAGTCTTACATGTATGAACAATTCTCTTTAATTTTGTTGGAGGAATCTGGGGGTATAGGCATTTGAGTCCTCTTTAGTTGACATGAGTTAAGTCATGCATTTAAGTAGCATTGTGTATGGGCAGAGTTGAGACCTCTATGAGACAGGCCCCTGAAGCTGCAGCATCCACAGCAACATTCCCTTGGGAAATAAGGCCAGGGAGGTTTTGGTGCCTCTGAGGTGTTGAATATTTATGGATTTTTATCTGTCTTCTAAGAGTGATCAGAGTTGTATCATCAAGGCAGAAATAGAACTAGCATCCAATCTGGTATAGGCAGAGGGTAAGTGTGGGTAGGTTCACCTCATAAGAGCTGTCTGAGTAGAGGTTGCAGGGTACTGGGACCTCTTGTAGGGCAATATATATGGCCATCATTGGTAATTTTTGTCTTGGTCCCCTCTGCAGGGAAAACTAAAAAGGCAGCCCATTCTTCCTTCCATCTGTATGAACGGAATGCTTGGGTCAGGGCCTACAAGAAAAGACTAAGGGGACTCTCCCGTGTACTTTCTGATATAGTTTCACTAACCAGGACTCCCCAAAGTAGGTGTCCAGGGCCCCAGAAATCCCTCCAGGGTGAGGCTCAATCAAGAACAATGTGTGGCCGCACATTCTAAATCCTTAATTTTGAATGGAATTATTAACTTAGAGGGATCTTTTCCATAATGTTTGAGGAACGTGTTCCTGATTTTTATCATCATATCAGCTATTTGATCAACCAGAGAGTACACTCTGGGAGTGCCTCCTAGGGTGGTATGTACCCATTCTAATGGTTGTGACTGCTGAATAATGGCAGCCAGCATGGTCTTTTTCCCTAATATTACCAGCCTTCGACTGGAATGTTAGGATTATATCTCACCAAACAAGCCTGATGGAGCTCGTTGACAAATTCATTGAGTGCCTGTTGATCCTCAGGGGGCAAGGAAATGATCTTATAAGGTTGTATCTCTTTTAGGAGATCATATAACACATCTCGTCTCCCAGTCTCTACAGGCAAACAAGGCTTTACCAAGTTCATTTCCCCCAGTATCTTTTGTATCTCTCATCAGGTTGAGAGAAGTTAACTGTAGGAATGGAAAAGGCAAACTTTTCTCAATCCTCCTCATGAAGAGGAAATGAGAAGAAGCAGTTCTTTAGATCAATTACAGTGAGGTGAAACTGGGAGGGGATTGCTGGAACTTGAGGAGAACCCCTTAAAAGGGCTCCTATTACATCAATACTAACATTGATTGCTTGTAAGTCCTGGAGCATTCTCATAGTCCCATTAGGCTTAATATCACAAACATAGTGATGTTTCAGGGTCTCTTTAGGGCTTTATCTGTCCTTCTTTAAGCAGATTTCTGTCAGCATCTTAAGTTTAAGTTCAGGTAATGGCCACTGGTCTACTCATACCAGCTTACCAGGTGCCCACCTAATGGGGGGGGGGGGGTCTAGGGGCAGTGGCCTCTACTTTTAGGAATGAATATCCACGTGTTAGGGTCTGGATTTATCATCATAAAAATTTTATCATTATAAAACTCAGTTTTATCATCATAAAAGGCTAGGTGGTGAGTGGTAATAACAGCATCCCTTTAGTACTATTAGGATACCTAATAGGAAACCGTTACCTATTAGGTAAAGAAGATGTTTATAGATTATGTAAATATATCAGAAGGATACATACATGTATTTATTCTTTTTTTCTTTTTTCAAGTTCTGCGTCTTAAAACTCACTGTGTAGACCAGGCTGGCCTCAAATTCAGAGCTCTGCTTGCCTCTGCCTCCCAAGCAAATTCAGAGCTCTGCTTGCCTCTGCCTCCCAAGAGCTGTGATTAAAGTCATGCACCACCACTGCCTGGGTGATTCACAGATATTAACCATGACTGCTTAAGAAAATCTGTTAACATGTTTAGTAATGAAAAATTAATTTTAAAAATGACATTGGAATTGTCATTTAAAAAGATAATTCAAAGATATAGAAGAAATTAAGTGGGGTTATGAAAAACGGATTGTAGAATAGCCTCAAACGCTCAATATTTTCCAGCCTCTGAATGCTGGATTTTCAGGTGTTTGCAATATGCTTGCCATATTTATCTGTGGTGATTTATTTTCTAAAAGTATATCTTGATCTAAATTTGCTAGAACAAACTGTAATCCTAATCCTTATGCTACCATTACTCAGCCTGTTTAACCTGCCTTTGAGAGAACACTGTAATGAACCTTACCTGCCTTAGATTTTTCATGCGATCAGCTTATAAGCTAAATTAAATTCATATCTTTAATCTTCAATTATGTACTTTTCTGTGCTCCTAACCTGGGGTAATATACATTATATATGAGTGTGTTTTTTTAAATCATTTGTTGAAATGAGCTAACAGGTCAAATTACCTTAAAAACAGATGCCGCATAAATGTTGGAAGTAGCATATAGGTTGATAATGTTTGAAGTTTTCAATACTGTTTTTAGTCAGTGTTATTAAAGTAACTTTTTCCTTTGTAACATTCAAAGGTTTCTTAAGTATTCTTTACTTCTTTCCCACACAGTGTTTCTATACTCTTCAACAAATAAATTCCTTTGTTAAGAAGAGGCAAGACAGAAGCCAGTTTTTAATCACAGCACTCAAGAGGCAGAGACAGGCAGACTTCTGTGATTTCAAAGCCAGCCTAATCTACAGAGCTAGTTACAGAACAGTTAGGGCTGTTACAAAGAGCAACCCTGTCTTGAAAAAGAATAAAGAACCTGTATGACAAATATCACACCCACACACATCAGGCACACACAAAAGCACAGTTCAACACACAGGCAATAGGGAGGGAGTGATAGACACATACAAAAGACAGATTCCAAACAGGCATTAAAGTTATAAGTTTCAGTCATCCCAGTCAAACAGAAGACTTAGGAGATGTGAGTTCAAATTTGGACTCACTCTTAGTCAAATCAACCCAAGTGGAAGTAACATTTTTAAAATTCCTTAATGAAACACGAACACATTTATATCAAACAAAAAAAAAATCACACTGTAATGCAGAATGGAGAAAATTTGGAGATATTGTTCTAAATTAAATAGGCCAATCACATAGGACAAACATTACATAATTTCTATAATCCATCTAAAGTAGAAGAATCCACAAAAGAAATTAGAAGAAGGATGCTCAGAGACCTGCGCAGGAAATAAAAGATTGCTACATAAAGTTTATAGAATTTCAACTACACAAAATGTCCAGCTTACATAGATATGCTGTAACAACTTACCCCTAGATAACAACTCTGTATACAAAACTCTAAGAGAACTTGTATTACACTTTATGTATCATTTGTTTTGTATAAAGAAAATACTCCTAAAGCGAAAGTGATTTAATTATAGTATTCTGAATTATTTTTATGCAAACTTTCATATCCATATTATTTTCAAATCACAACTCATAGGTACCTTTATATTTATAAAGATTAGAAATAATTCTAGGTACATTTTTGCAGTTCATTTCTTTTCAGTAACTATATAAGACTGCTAGGAAATAGAAGAGTCTTTCAAGCTTTAATAACCTCCCAAGTAATGTTAAATTGGTAGCTATTAAACAGGGAACTGTGTAATCAAAAGAGAATGGGATTCTGCCTTGTGAGGAATACAAAATAGCTCTCCAGGTGGAAGAGAACTAAAAAGTTACATAACCTTGAAAGTTCATTATGAAGAATAAATTCTTTCCTCTCTTCCTTCTCTTGCTCCTCCTCTTCTTCCTCTTCCTTTTAATCTCTTCATCCATATTTTTCTCCAATTTCCTTTTCTCTTTTTTTTTTTCAGGAGCAATGCATTTTTCTAATCAGGGAAATGTTAATTCTCAAACATGCACACAATTTTCTTACACACCTTAAGTTAAGGAATTCCAACAAAGAAAAGTAAATAGAGCTGTAAATAACTTTCCTATGGTCATAAAAACAAGACTGAAGTTGTTGTCCACTTACAGTAGTTTTAATATAATTCATAATTTCACTGATATGTTTTCCAAAGAGAACACTGCATACATAATTTAAATATATTATTTCTATTTGCATTGTGCATGTTTAAGGTGTTGATATGTTTCTAGATTAAACTAAAGTTTTATGGCATGCATTTTTGGTGGTTTCTGTACACTTTAATGATTTTGTTTGTCCCAAGACAATCTTACAATGTAACATGAACTCGATTTGAATTCATAGAATTCATAGTAATCCTTTTGCTTCTGTACCCTGAGAACTAGGGTTATAGGTTTTGGCTACTATGTCCAGCTCAGATATGAGTTTTGAAATCTTAGGTATTTTATGTGTGATTAATATATTTTTATATAAAAAGAATTCTAAATTACTAATGACAGAAGAATGAAAGTATTAAAAACATTTGTATATGTTGCAAATATAATTGCATAATTTTGAAATATAATTTGTTATATGTATTTATAAGAGTTGTATGGTTTAAAACTTCTCCACTTAACAATAATACATTTTTTAAACTTTTAAGTTTTTAATTTATTTATTTATTTATTTAACATTTCTGTCTCTTCCCCACCGCCGCCTCCCCTTTCCCTCCCCCCCCCCCAACCAAGTCCCCCTCCCTCGTCAGCCCAAAAAGCAATCAGGGTTCTACTTTTAAGTTTTTAAATTACAACTCGAAACAAAAGACAAATCTTAGAAAATCTGGGGAGAATGAAACTTTTAGTTTATAAGAGAAAGGCTCATAGACCTTAGAAGCACAAAAATTCCTAAAGTGCAATAATTTTCCTTCATGATATGTGCAATTTTCTATAATGACTTAATTCTTATGTACCAGCTTACTGTTTTTACTACTGGATCCTCTTGAGAACATATCTCAAGTTAAAGCATTTTTAAGAATGTTAAAATACAAGAACCTCAGCAGTGTTGTTATACTGAGTATAAATAATTTAAGTGAAGGCAGCTCACAGTAAATTGGTGTCTAAAAGAGGCCAATTTGCCATAAAATAGATTTTAAAGTTATTAACAAAGACAGAAAAAATAAACTTTCAAAGCAATCACAATGGAAAATATATGGCTGATTCATCATTCCTCTTATTATTTGTTAGATTATGTTTTCTAAATACCTCGAATTTCTACTAATGACAGCAAACATAAATATTTATTCATCTTAGGACAACTTACAAATTAACTTGGGTGTCATTTTGCTAGCCAATCTTAAGAAATAATCAGCATAAATGTTATCAGAAGCCAGTGTTCCTTAAAGACTTGCAGAAAAATGAGACTATTTGAAATGATTTTGTTTTTATTGCTGTGTTTATAGATTAAAGTATTGTTATCATCACTATGCAGATATTAGATTATTAATATTCATAATGTTTTTCTTTTAACTTTTTATAATAAAATATGACCCAGTGTTCCATGATTTTCACTACTGACTCCTCTTGGGAATATATCTGAAGTCAAAGGCAATTTCAAAGAAACTGTTTAAAAAAATATAAGCACTTCAGTATCATCATAATAGGAAATTTAAATGATGTAGGAAACGATGACATACTAAATTTATAAATAGCAATATTATAAAAGCCACAGACAAATGAATTTAGAAGGTATTGCTCTTATATCATTAAAAATATAATTATGTGTCTTCATAACTGAAATTCTATTGATTTAAGGACATTACGATTATTGTGGAAGAAATAAAATCTAATTCAATTAATAGCTAGAATATGTTTCATTCATCTTTTAGAAAACTAATAATGAAAACTTTTACATCATTTTGGTACAAAATTTTTTCTATCTTAAAGTACAAAATAAAAAAGCATATTTCTATTTAATATTATCTAGTGTTCTCAATTAATAAAATATGTAACCATAGTATTAGAGAAAACAAGCTTATCAGAAATTATGGTGCTACACAATTTAGGAGGACTAGAGAAATGTTTATTAAACTTCTTTTTTAAATTAACTGGGCATGATGGTAGAATCCCAACATACACAATGAGGCAGGCAGTCCAGGAACTCAATGCCATCCTTGGCTACATATGGCAGTGGAGCCAATTGTAGACAATGCAAGGCCCCATCAAAACAAACAAACAAACAACAAACAAGTTTGCCACAGTTAGAGTTAGTGCCACAATTATCAAGACCCACTGTGAAATGACCACATATAGTCCTTGTTTAAAATACATAGAAAAATTCGCCATCAAACATATGAAATATTTTTTTTTTTCTATTCTTTGGTTGATTTCTCATGCTATTTGATTCCCCACTGTCATTCTAAGTAAATAAACACTGAATGATAAAACCTTAAGATACATGTTGACATTTGTCTTTTATTATTCAAAATGATGATTTAAAATGAAAATATTAGAGCTTAAGCAGGATAAATAGAAATCACTAAAGCTATGCAATGTATGATACAATTCCTTTTAAAGATGGTAATCAAAAATTGTGGGAGGCCATTTTTTAGGGTGGGCACTTACACTAGGCACCAGTAGACTAGAACCTTCACATGTACTATATTTGCTGATAAAACTAAAATTTTTAAAAAGTCTTGAATCTAAAGGATTATTGAAAGAAAACAAAGCAAAAAAANAAAAAAAAAAAAAAAAAAAAAAAAAAAAAAAAAAAAAAAAAAAAAAAAAAAAAAAAAAAAAAAAAAAAACAAGTGACTCTGGTCTACTGGAGTCAGCAGAGTGAAGAATTTCTAATTCTTAAACATTCACAAAACAACAAAAAAGGAAGGGAGAGGGAAACCAAGGTAACCTAGTATTTGCTGTCATTTTTCCATTGTGTTTCTTGTGTACACCTAATCCCATAGTTTTTCACTTTACTTAATAGTAGAAAGCTTCTTGAATGTTTTGACTGCTCATATGTATGTTCCACAATTTTACGACTTACATACAAAGCACATTCAACAATAAAATCAATAAGAATTTAAAACTTGATGACTACAGAGCATCAAATCAAGTTAAAGGACTTCTTATCATTGTATCTGTGTGCCTACATAGGTGTCATATCAGTCAACCTGAGTAATAGAGTAGACTGGGTAGAGATGAGGGAGGGAGGAGAAACTGTGATGGGACTAGGAAAATATAAATAAATACAGTTTTAAAAGATAAGGAAAAATTCAAAGTTTTAAATAAAAATAACATTCTTAAGATAAATATGTGTACATTAATTATGCAAAATTGATCTAGTAAGAATATTGACTATGCAGGTAATGAAGATAGGATTTTGTACTTCTGACATTCATTTTGATCTCAGCATTATGTTGTAGTTTTATGTATACTGGGACATGCACTGCATTTGTTGCTGTTTTTACAATATATTTAAATATTTTTTGTAGATAGTAATTTTTTATTTTTTTTAATTCAGCATTATGTTGTAGTTTTATGGGTTTTGGTAAATGCATTGTGTTTACAATTATATTACATTTATGTATTTTCTATAAATAGTAATTCATATGTTTTTAAATTCACTTCTACTACACTATTTAAAACTTCTCTTCTAGTTACCCACGGTTTGAAAGGAATGGTTTTAAAAGCTTCTGTTTGTATCCTCAAAGTTAACACAGTCAATAGACAATCTTAAAACTGACTAATAAGAATCAAATAGAATTCTATCAGACCATTGGTATTCAGGTTAATTTTAGAATTTCCATTATATTTATGAGTCATATCCACCCACATAATATTGAATCTGTAATTGTTAGTGATCAAATTATGACCACTTCTAATAGTCTCAAGATCAGAGCCAAAATAGAAGGAACAAAGGTTCTAACTCAGTTCTAGCTTCCCTGTTATATGGGAGAGTTCTTGATAGGCAGAAACTAATTCCCATAAAATTCTAGCAGTGCTTAACTTGAGGAAACCAAATGAGTTTTTCTAAGGTTTGGGAATGAGTGTATACTAAATGCCAAATTAATTAAATAAGTAATCATCCTATTTCAGAAGCTGAAACATTGTTGCAAAGGATTTTTTTCCATTTTTTTGTATAAATGTACCAGTTTATACTCATGGCAAAAATCTACAGTGGTCCTTGCATCACTCCATTTTAGTTAATACCTGCTACTTTGGAAAAAAAAATAATAGGACATACTGTGTTCCAATCTGTCTTTCTAGGATTAATTCATTTTTATTCCGTATAGATATTTGAAACACTTCCCATCTGTTGAAATGACTCATTAGTGTTTTGACCGGTTCAAAAAAATGTTGGTATGATGTTTAGTTATTAGATTTATTCTTTCTCGTGTGAATTAGCAAATATTTATTTCCCTCTATGCATGCATGTGCTTGCGTGTTTTTATTTGAGACTTTTTTTGCTATTGTTTTCTCCTCCAATTTTTATTTTAGCCATTTCTGTGCACATATCAAGAAATGACTTTGCAACTGTATTTCAAACAAAAAATTGGAACAAGGTCACAAAATGTTTCATTACAGGGAAACAAGAGGAATGAGCTAACAGGCATCCAGGTCATTCTGACCCACTGTGGCAGGTTTCTGTACTTTGAAGTGAAAAAAAAAAAAAAAAGTAAATAGCCTCAGAGAAAGTTTCTGCCTTCTGCTATTAATATGGGGAATGTAAATCTAAGTGACTGCCCTAATCCACATTGTGTGTTGTTATTGTCAACTAATGCAACCTGAAGAACAGACTTGATCTCACCAGTTTGTTGATTTTTAGCCATATCAATACAAGTATGGCCTCTTAAGATGCCATTTGGGAAAGCATTCATTCTAGATGGAGGGAATACATCCCTGTGCCCACCTCATCCCTTCCCATCCTTTGTGATCATCCACATAGTGGTTTAATAAACTTTGAGTCTTATATGTGCTATCTCAGTTGTCTTGCTAGAATGATTTCACTATTTTCTAAAAGCAGTTAAGACCAAACTTGAGATATAAGACTCAGGTGGGAACTGATATTGACTTTCTGATAAATTAAGTTACCAAGAAGTAAATCTATAATTGCTATTTGAGAAGAAATGAACAGTTCTTCATAGTATGCAGCAATGATCTGTTGCGATTGATGCTCTTGAGTAATCCTTTGCAATAGTGGCTTGAAATAACAGAAGCAGTCAAAATAGATGATCGGCAAAGATTTAAGCAAAGTAAGGATGACTGGGAGGTGAATCTGGGAAAATTGTAGAGAAAATGTATAGACTGCAAGCTGCTATGCATAATAACAATATTTTTAAATCTTTAGACCTTTAAGTTCCAGAAGTTTTAAATATTCATCAACTTAAGTATTTATTCATTTTACAGCTTATTAAATTAGCTCTTGCTTATGCAGCTTTCCTTGAAATTCTTCATTACTCTTGCTTCTTGCTCTTGGTATGAAAACATTTACTGAACTGTAAGAAATGAATGCCTAAATCACCTATGCTTTGTGACGAAAACTGCAGAAGAAAACCTTATTCTTTTACAAAGAGAAAATACTGGTAATACATGTGGTTGGATAGCTCATGTTAAAAGACCCTTAATTGGACTCATCAAATATAGCCCAGAGTTATTATGTACTACCATTAGTTTAAAGATAAAGATGCTTATGTATCAGCTAAGAATTTTATGATTGGGTTGACTAAAACTGAACCTGTTGATTTTCCAAGAGACTAGCATAATTATCCCTGTGTTCCACAGATGAAGGCGATCATCATGTATTCTATAATTTTTTAATATTTAATGGACTCAGGAATATACATAGCTTTATTAATTTATGGAAATTTTCAAATTTTATTCTTGTTATCTACTTCTAAAATATTGAATACTACCATGACTCTCTTTCTCTGTACTAATAATATTCAAATGCTCCTCTTAATGTGATAGAGGTAAATATGCAAACTCCAGTTCTGTAAAGTTCTTTTTTTTTTACAGGTGTAACTTATTACTGAAATTTTCATGGGCATTATGTATTGGGTGCACATCCAGCACCTAGAGTATGCACTAATGCATCAAATGACTGTGGAATGAATATTTCAGCTTTATAAAATTCTCCATGATTTACAGAAGTTCCTGCCATTAGAGTGGTGTGCACCTACCGATCTCTCATCTTGCATTGTACCACTTATACAGCATCCTTAACTCAGTAATTCAAGTCTGATTGTGATGGTCAGAAGTGCTTGCAGTAAAATCTCTTCTTACATAATACATGATCCATAAATACTGATGAAGACTTACAATTTCCAGTAATTTAGTAAATGGCATGTTGTTTACATTTACATAAACTTATAGAGGTAAGTTTAATTTAAATTTACACACACACATATAAAAACAATTATATATTGCCTATGAATTTCTACAAGTCAAGAAATCTACTGTTTGCATGTCATATACTGACCATCTGTCATAATATCTGCCATATAATGGATATTTTAAAATTCAAAATGAACAGAACCAAATAAATATTATGTAAGAAAGTAACTGCAAAATTTATGAAATGGGAAGCGACAAACAATTAAAAAGAACCTTTATTTCCTTTGTATTTTAGGACTTATTTAGAATATAATATCAAATATGTGCTCATAAAATATGATGGTAACTTAAAATAGGCACCTTTAAATGCAAAGGCTATGAAACTAAATGTTTAAAAAATACTCAGAAACTCAATTCACTAACAAGAAATGGTCAATTCTGATTACTTTCACTCGTGTCTTCTTCATATTTTCTTTCTCATCTGAGAATATCTTTCTCATCTAACAATGTCATGAATTTATTACAGAATTAGCTTTGCCATTTTCTCCAAAACGTTTATTAAAATTGGCAATGCAAGAGAAATTAAAATGAGAATGGATAATGAAAGGCATTGATAAAAATATCACTAAAAATATAGGGAATTCATAATCATCCAGTCCTTGGATTTTGTCGGCTGGCAGACAATGAGGAAATCACTAAGTCTCCTTGGTGAAGTTTTTAATAATACAACAATGCAATTTAATGATTCCTACAAATATATCTCATCTTTGGCTTACTTCAGTTATTTCTAAAACGACATTCTCCTGCTTTGTCTAAATTTAAGCATATAAATGTGTGTTTTAAAGCAAAATTAATTAGGCTCTATTCATTTCTATTTTACCACATGAATTATTTCTAAAAGTATTCATTACCTGTTGTAATAAAGTAAGCTTTATCTTAGTGAAGTTTGTTTTTTCTAAATTTTAAGTTGATGACATTTTATTCATTCACTGACAAGACAGTTTTAAAAGAACCAAAGTTAAATTATACAACCAATGTTCTTTCATAATGCACTTGGAATTTTCTGGCTCCAGCAGTGGTGTAATAAATGATGACTTCATATCTGTTATAAGCATCTGTATATAAGCATCTTATAAGGACTGTGAGAGGAGACACTGTTTATCCTACTCAAGACTTAAATCTGCCTAAAACTCACAGACCTTTTGTAAGTACACTGATTGCATAGAAAAAAAAAATTCTTGGTAATTTTTGAATCCTAATCAATATCTTGTTTATTCAATACTGATTAGATAAATGAATATAAGTGAATCAAAGTGTCTTAAGATGCATGCAGGAAAACACATGTAAAATACAAAGTTTATAATCCAAGGCATAAATCTCAAAGACAAAGATTTATACCATTGAGATTCAACTATTAAAATTGTTGAAAATTTTTGACAGATTCTGAATCTCAATTAAATGATTTGTGCCTGTTATACAAGTCTGTAAAAATTTCTTCATTACCTAGATGTCTAAAGCTATAAAGAAGCAGTTTAATAACAGTTAGATCAGAGAAGACACCATACATATATTTATGGCAGGAGCACCCACCAAGATAATGTTGTTGAAATGATATTACCAAGGGTGAGTTACAGATTTAACTAATAGAGCCTATGTTTCACCTATTATTCCTTACATTTTGATATATTATTTTGGTTAAATTGTAAAAGTAGCTATTTTTCTGTATAATTTTGCATTTTCATGGATACAAATATAAAAAATGCAGTTTTTAAAACTAATATTACAAGTATATCATTTATACTTCATATATCTTTATATATCATTTCATCCTTCTCAATTTACTTAAAATATGTATAGTGTTATCTATGTGAATGTTGGTCAACATAGTTACAAACATCTAAATAGATAGGGTTTAAAATGAAATAACAAACAGGGCAGAGAGAATAAGTGATAAGTCAGGAACAGCACAACATTCTACTCTATGACCAGTTGTGAAATATTGCCTATATCAATGCACGCATAGAAACAGAAAATCCTATTTACGCAGCAGTATATGGATCTGTGCCATCTGAGGTATGAAGCTGTTGAATTAGGAGCGGCGGGGCTGCTTCCCCGGCACCCGGCCGCCCGCATGGCTAGCTTATGCCCGAAATAATTACACGGAAACTGTATTCTATTAAACACTGCCTGGACCGGCTAGTTCCAGCTTCTTATTGGCTAGCTCTTACATATTGTTCTAACCCATTTCTAATATTCTGTGTAGCCCACGAGCTGGCTTACCAGGGAGGATCTTAACCTGCATCTGTCTGGAGTGGGAGAATCATGGCGACTCCCTGATTCAGCTTCTTTCTCCCAGCATTCTCTTCTGTTTACTCCACCTACCTAATTTTCTGTCCTATGAGGGCCGAGGCAGTTTCTTTATTATTAACCAATGAAAGCAACAGATAAGATACAAGACCCACCTCCATCATGAAGCATATAGTTCATGTATGTCTTAGCTTGCATTCTAATGTGATAACACACCATAACAACAGAAAAAGGGGAGATTATAGTACAGATTATTGTCCATCATCAGAGCAAGCCAAGGCATGAACTCATGCAGGAGAATAGAGGCAGGAACTGTAAGCAGGGAACATGAGGAATACTGCTACTGGCTTTCTTACAATGGTTTGCTCAGCCTGCTTTCTTCTGCAACCCAGGACCACATGCCAGGTATGGCACTATCCATGATGACCTGGGTCCAACCACATCAATCATCAGTCAGGAAAATGTTCCTACAGACTTGCATATAGGTCAGTCTTATGGAGGCATTTTCTCAATGGACTTTCCCTCTTCCCAGCTAACTTTAGTTTGTGTCAATCTGACAACTAACCACCACAACAGTGTTTAACGTGTGTGTTTTATTAAGATATACCCTGAGTATATTGTCTAGGGATGGTGGAGAATACCTGTAAGACTAGCTACAGACAATAGACTCATTGTAAGTCTGAGAAAAGCTTATCTACACACAAGTTCCAGGCTAGCCCTGTCTAGATAGAGAAACACTGCCCTCACTAAAAAAAACTCAAAACCAAAACCTTAAAAACAAAACTAAAGAAAGAATCAAAAAATAAAACAGAAACTTTGTATTTTTCCTGGCATTTCAATTATGACAATGTTTGGGAATTGAAATATTCTCAGTAAAATAATGTTTTTCTCTAATTTATTCTTTTTTTTCATAATAACTTTTGAGACTCATGCATGTTTGCAATGATTTGAGGAAATGCTTGCTAGGCGGGTGGTTGAATGTGCTCCGACTCTGCTTATGTCGTTCAGGTTTTCTCTTTGCTGATGTTGGAACCACCAGTTAGTAACAAAACTCTAAGAAAACGTACTAACATTTCATTCATTAGAAAAGCTACACCTAATTCATCAGCAACTTCAAAGCATTTCATCCCCTATTTCACTTCATGCTTTCTGGCTCCACCAATGTACTACCCTAAGATAAGCCAAACCTGTCATTCATTGACTTCTTGAATCACGTGTTGAATTCTCAACAGTGTTTCCTTTTACAAAAACATGTCAACCTTTTTGTTATTTCTATTTTTACTTGTGTATATCCTTCTATTGGTTTTTACTTTAACTCACTGGACTTGATTGTGATTATTCTATTTTTAGGGTCAAAATAGCTTGAGCTTTTGGAATACACTCATTCGTGTTTTTTTAAAAAAAATTTGTCACATGTCTATTAAGGGAAATTAATGCTCAAAGTTTATAAAGCGTAAGAAGTAAATAGCCCAAACAAGAGATCTTGCATGTATTTCTCTAGAAAAGATATGAAAATGGTGCTATAAAAAGATGCTCAAAACACAAGCCATATGGTCATCAGAAATGAAAATATCAAATCACAATGAGATACTTTCTCATACCTATTTTGGTTACCATTATCAAAAGGACAAGAAATAATAAAAGATTTTCTATTCAATATGGATCAAGATAAAGGACATTGTAAGTGAGATAAGCCAGGTACTTGCTCTTTTGTGATTTCATTTAGACTGATCTCATAGTATATGTATATATGAAGACGCTACTGTTATAGGTTTCCATCTGACCCCTCAAACGGCCTTTAGTTTATCTCACCCTCCACATAGCACCTCTCTCACTCCTCCCCTTCTTCCCATACCCATTTGATCCTCCCATCTAAGCCACCTATCCCCTGTTGTCCTCCACCCACAATTTTCTATTCTATTTCCCCTTCTTAGGGAGATGCACCACTGCAGTCCCTAACCCTACACCTAACCTCTGTGGTTATATGGATGGTAGCTTACTTATTAATGACTTAATATCCAAGGTCTACATATAATCAAATACATATTATTTCTACCTTTCATCTGGGTGATCTCACACAGAATGATTTTTTTTCTAGCTCCATCAATTTACCTGCAAATTTAATGATTTCATTTTTTTGACGTTAAGTAATATTTCAGTGAGTAAATACAGCACATTTCTCTATCCACATAGAAGACGTTTACTATTTCTGGCTATTATGAATAGAGCTGGAGTGAACATGGTTTAGCAAGAATTCTCTGGTAGGATGAAGAGTCTCTCAGGTATATGCCCAAGAGTGGTGTATCTGGATCCTGAGGTAGATTGATTCCCATTTTCTGAAAAACCACCACACTGATTTTCATAGTTGTCGTACAAGTTTGCACTTTCACCAGCAATTGGATGAGTGTTTTCCCTTCTCCACATCCTTGTCAGCATCAACTGTCGCTTGTTTTAATGATCTTAGACATACATTTTGACTAGTGTGAAATAAAACATCAACAGTTTTATGACTTGCATTTTTTTATTGAAAAAAAAATTCCTGCCTCCTCCCAGCCTCCCATTTCCCTCCCCCTCCTCCCACCCTTCTCCCCCTCCCCCCACTCCTCTCCCCCTCCCTCTCCAGTCCTAAGAGCAGTCAGGGTTCCCTGTCCTGTGGAAAGTCCAGGGTCCTCTCCCCTCCATCCAGGTCTAGGAAGGTGAACATCCAAACTGGCTAGGCACCCACAAAGCCAGAACATGAAGTAGGAACAAAACCCCATGCCATTGTCCTTGGCTTCTCATCAGCCCTCATTGTCCGCTATGTTCAGAGAGTCCAGTTTTATCCCATGCTTTTTCGGTCACAGTCCAGCTGGCCTTGGTGAGCTCCCAACAGATCAGCCCCACTGTCTCAGTGGATAGGTGCACCTCTCGTGGTCCTGACTTCCTTGCTCATTTTCTCCCTCCTTCTGCTCCTCACTGGGACTTTGGGAGCTTAGTCCGATGCTCCAGTGTGGGTCTCTGTCTCTATCTCCATCCATCTCCAGATGAAGGTTCTATGGTGATATGCAAGATATTCATCAGTATGACTATCGGATAGGGTCATTTCAGGTTCCCTATCCTCAGCTGCCCAAGGAACTAACTGGAGACATTGCCCTGGGCACCTGGGAGCCACTCTAGGTTCATGTCTCTTACCAACCCTAAGGTGGTTCCCTTAATTAAGTTATGTGCTTCCCTGCTCTGCTATCCAACCTTCCTTTATCCTAATCATCCCGTTTCCCAAGTTCCCCCCATCCTCCCCTTTTCACTTTTCTCTCCCCATCTCCCCTTACTCCCATCCCACCCCACCCCCAAGATCCCAATTTTTTGCCCAGCAATCTTATCTATTTCCCATAGTAGGGATAATAACTATATGTTTTTCTTTGGATTCACCTTCTTACTTAGCTTCTTTAGGATCACAAATTATAGACTCAGTGACCTTTATTTATGGCTAGAAATGAATTATAAATGAGTACATCCTATGATCCTCTTTTTGGGTCTGGGTTACCTCACTCAGGATAGTGTTTTCTATTTCCGTCCATTTGCATGCAAAATTCGCGAAGTCATTGTTTTTTATGGCAGAGTAGTACTCTAATGTGTATATAATCCACACTTTCTTCATCCATTCTTCCATTGAAAGACATCTAGGTTGTTTCCAGGTTCTGGCAATTACAAATAATGCTGCTATGAACATAGTTGAACAAATGCTTTTGTCATATGAAAGGGCATCTCTTGGGTATATTCCCAAGAATGGTATTGCTGGGTCCAGGGGTAGGTTTTTTAATGATTTTTGTGTTGAACTTTTCTTTAAATCTTGTTTGAATTTGTCCTTTATGAAATCTCTGTTTATATCTGTACCCCATTTTCTATTTGGGTTGTCTATTTTCATGATATCTAGTTCCTCATATACCTTGAATATTAGTAATCTATTGGATGTGTAGTTGAAACATAACTGGATGTGTAGCTGATAAAATCTTCCCATTCTGTAGGCTGCCAATTTTTCCAAATGATGATGTCCTCTACTGTGGAGAGGTTTTTCACAAATTGGGAATTTTTGTTGATAGGTTTTAGTTGCTTTTGTTGCAGAGAAAGGTGTACATATAAAATAAGTGTGTAAGTCTATATTAATATTATCACTATCAATCTATCTATACAATATACATGGAACACACACACACACATACACACACACACACATACACACCTCCCAGAGCATCACACTTTGACTCCCAATATGACACTGCCCACATAACTTAGAGGTGAAGATGAATCCCATTAAGTCCAATGAAAG
This sequence comes from Alexandromys fortis, assembly GCF_014885135.2. Lineage (NCBI taxonomy): Eukaryota > Metazoa > Chordata > Mammalia > Rodentia > Cricetidae > Alexandromys > Alexandromys fortis. Next base: position 200,203 of record NW_026067940.1, on the reverse strand, counting down.
AAAAAGTAGACTCTTGCAAGTTGTCCTCTGACCTCGACATATGCCCTTTGGCATGTACATCATAGCATGTGCACCCCCACACAAACAAACACATGTAAACAAACAAATACAAATGTGATAATTATTAAGATTAAGTAAACTTTATTTATGCACAATTTAATTATTTCATGTGAATAAGAACAAATAAAAAGTAATTATTTTCATAATTTAGCCTTTAAATGAAATATGTTATTCTTAACAACAGAAAAAAATAGTAAATGAAAAGGCAATATACAAATTGAATAAATAATGTTTGCAAATTTCATACCTAATAAGGGTTTAATAACCAAATCTTAGGAACATTAGCAAGTCAATGGTCAAAAATGCAAAGTGCCTAACACACATTTCTCCAATGCAGATATAAAAAATAGCTGTATAGAATTATGAAAAGGTACTCCAAGCACAAGCCTCAGGGAAAACATACCAACATGTATTATGTGCTAATTAGATGACATTTATGGCTTAATTATTCTTCAAAATGACTCAAGAACCAAATTTATTTTCTACATTTTCTAACTAGAAAAGTACAAGCTAAAACCTATTAAGTAACAAAGATGCTAATAGTGGCTGAGATGAGATTTCTTGACAATTCACATAGTTGCCTGTGTCCTCCAGCTGAGCGTGATGCTTAAAGAAATGAATGCCAAGAGGAAGAAGGTGGCTCCAGCCCCCACTATCATAAAGAAGCAGAAGGCCAAAATGTTGGAAGATCTTCTTTTTGAGAAGAGACCTAAGGACTTAGGCATTGGACAGGATATTCTGTCTGGAAGAGATCTCACTCACGTCATCAAATGTCCCTGTACATCAGATGCAGCGGCTTCCATCCTCTAGAAGAGACACGACGTATCTTCTGCGAATAATCAGTTCTCTAAGGCCCTCAACTGGCAAACAGATACCCCCTTTCTTAAGCTTGCCCACAGCTACAGGCCACTGACAAAGCAGGAGATGAAGTGAGGATTTTGGCTAAGGGGATGTCTCCACTAAGTAACCTCCTGTCCTTTGAGGAACGGTCAATACAGTCACTACCTTGGTGGAAAGGATCTTGAAGGGAAAGAATATGATGAAAATAGATTATGTGAAAAATTACAATTTAAAAACTAAACTAAAAAAAGGAGGGAAAGGGGGCTGGCAATGCAGCCCATTTGAGGAGGACTTGCTTGGTATGTTCAAGGTCCTTAGGCCCACTCAAATATCACAAAATTAACAAACACAACTAACAAGTATAAATCCAAGGAAGTGTTGATATTTACATCAAAACTGAAGGATACTGTTTCTACGAAGCATAATAGGTGTCAGCTTCTGAAAAAGTAGGTAAATAAATAAAATTCTTTTTAACTGAATCTACTGAGCCTTTTGAAATTCTTCGTATGTTTTTGATAAAATAAAACCTATTTCTCTTTTACAAAAAAATGTGAGACATTATTTTTTGTTTCAAATGCAAATCTAACTTCCCAGGACTTTCATATACATTGAAATTATTTTGTTTATGTGCATAAAGCATACTTCTAACTCAAAGCAGAAAATCTGTTCTTTGTGCTTTGATGAAAGACCTATGAATTATTTAAACATCTATTAGTACAAAAGGAGATGTAAGCAATTGTAGTTATATTTGGCTGAAGACAATGAATGAAATTCAGTTCGTGATCTGGTGGCTCAGACTAGCCCACTTGCTTTTCAAGACACTCACACACGAAAGAATTTGTTATTTTACTATGTTACCTCAAAGTGAAATATTTCAGAGATAACATAGTGTACTAATGTACTTTTTTACTTTTATATTTCTTTCTATTTAATCAAGTGCATAACTTTATTTAGAACATTAATTCTGAGGCTCATTCCAACTGATAAGCTGATAGGAAAATAGTTACCACCTACACCAACAATCAAATTTCCTCTGCTGGTAGCAACAAAATGTTGCATTTTTTTATTTCATTAAAAATGCAGCAGCCATTCCTTACCATACTTATGTTTATGTTTCTATTTAATGCTTGCATTCATACTTTATAAGCCTATTCGTTACTTTTTGAAATTAGGGAACCAAATGGTTTCCACAATATTCATACAAAATGATCTTTATTTATTTATATTTTATCCTCTTAGAGGATCAAGACTATTTCTAAACCGAATGCAAATTATTGACGACAGTTCTTAATTGAAATGTTTCAAAAATGTTTTTCTTTCTATTGCAATATGTCTTAAGAGTGCTTGATGTGTTCCTGTTGAAAAATAATTTACAGTTAATAAAAGGATAAATAATTCTGAAATTTTACTCCTTCCATCTTTAATGAGATATAATTGACAAAATCCCATTTTTATGAAAGCTACAATACAATGATTTGGCTACTTAGATATTATTACATGATTGCTGTGATGGAATGAATTAACATAGTCATTAATTTGCACTCTAACTCTTCTGAGGTTATTAAGTCTGAGAGCAATAGAGCCTTTTTGACTCATGATGAGTTTGGCTTGGTTGTCTGAGGTCCCTGTAAACTAGAAGGCCACCAAAGTCATCCAGACAGTGGCTTTCACTGTCTTGAATCTCAGATTCATAGTATAAAAATCATGAATGGCAGTGTGAGTTTTAGATAGAAATTATTATACATTCATAAATGGGAGCTCAAGAAAGGGTGGAGGGAAAGAGAGAGAGAGAGAGAGAGAGAGAGAGAGAGAGAGAGAGAGCAAGGACAAACAGACAGAAACAGAGAGGAGCTCTGAGAAAGAAGAGCTCTTATATCTGCTAGTCTGGGGACATTTTAAATTACTTATGAGAGAAACATGGGTGAGTTATTAAAAATGAGATGAGCTGGTCCATTTAGCAGGTCCATCTAAAAAGTGTCCAGCTGTCTCCTCTCCTTTTCAGTCATAAGCAGTCTTTAGATTACGGTACTCTTTAAGGACAAAACATTACAAGGAAACAGGAACCCATACTCCTCCTGGAATCCTTACATTCAACAAGTACATCCATGACACTGCTGTTTTGTATTCTCTGCTCCACCTGGCTAGTTTCTGCATCCTCTTGTGATCATCACCATCAGTATATATGTGCAACCACATCAGTTAGGTTTAGATAGGCTTTCTGGGCAAGCTTCAAGTATATCATTAAACATTACAAATAGTAGTGTGAGGTTTTATTTACATTAGTAAAACACAAGGCATAAAAATACATTTTAAATCCTCAACTTAAATATATGCTCTACAGTTATCCAGCAGCTAATATTTTTTATAGAAAATAAACGAATTTACTTTTATTTTAGTAGATAAATATCAGTGCAGTCATCAGTGATCATTTGTTAAATGTTGCCTTAGTTTGACTACTGGGCAGGTAAGTAGATAACTTCTATTTCAGTATTGTCTAAATATAATATAGTTGACTACAGAGGAGAGAGCTGGCTTCCTCTAGGCAGTATCACAGAGATTGAAGGTTAATAATGGCACAATATCCATCAAGCAACACTTTAAAACATAATGTCTATTTCATAGCTTTGTGGTTTTTTGTTGTTGTTGTTGTTGTTAAGACATTTCATACAACCCATGATGGCACTGACCTCAAACTCTTGTCTGAGAGTGACCTTGGACTGTTTCCTGTCTACATCAACTAAGTGTTGAAAATGCAGGCATATTTCATTATACTGGCTATGACATCTTTTAATATCACATATATACAAAGGAAAGATATAAGTTGTACCCTGCAATAACAAGCAACTCAAAATAGAGAGGAGAAATACTTTCTGTTAGAAATTGAGGTCAATTCAAAGTGGGTACTCATGTTCTAATGGACTATTGAAGTATAAACTATAGATAGATATTCAAATAGCTATATAAAATCTGCATTGGCTGATAACCACATTTTCTTGCATGAAGTTTCAACTGAAACTACGGAATACAAAATCACTCCAGTTATAATAACAGGGGTTAACAATTCAATATAATGGTTTTCAGCTTTTGAAATGACATTTTCAATTTTCATTAAGCTTGATAAGATAAACCTATTATATGAGTTCTACCAAGAAAATTTATCTATCATAAGACAATCTTTCAAGACTTTATTTAAGCAAATGATTCTTAAGAATTCCACTTGAGCCAGTCACTTGTGAAACTCACATTGAGCTTTCAGTAAATTATTTTTTTTCAGTTTATATTTGAAAATTTAATAGTTCAGCTGAGTCAACGTAATGATTTTCCAAAGAGTAGCATAATCATAGACTTGTAGAAGCAACAAAATGTTATTTTCCCCACTTAAATGTAACTTATGGATAATACATGAAAATAAATATGACTCAAAAAATAGATTACATCTCTATGAACATTACGTGTGTGTGTGTGTGTGTGTGTGTGTGTAGTGTTGTGTGTTAGGTATGTTGATAAAGAGATAAGAAATTTTATCTGGACTGGACTGAACTGTTAAATGCTAACTCACAACCAAAATATAAGAAAACTTATATCTGATTTCTAGGCATTTTTACCATTTTCTTGAGACTTTCATATAATCCACAGGAAAAATAGGCACCTATGACAAAGAGTTCACATAAAGATACCCAGAAAATTGAGATTGTAATGCACAAGAAACTGACACAAAACAACGCAGTTCTGAATTAGGATAAGAGGAAGAGACCTTTAAAATTCTTGTTTAGCACTCACTAGTTGATCCAGAGAAGATAGTTACTCAGATTCAACACATTTAACACTTTATGTTTAAGCTTCCCCAAATGTGGGTCTTTATAAGAAAGGGCCATCATCATACAATATAAGGCATTCACTTATTAATAGAAATAACTTTGCTATAACTACTGCACTGTATAGTGACTAGTTTTTAATAGCTATATAGTAAATAACAGTTACTACAGTAACAGAGAATGAGATATTTTAATAAATGCATCCATGGAAACCAGAGACCCACAGACAGGATAAAACTACATGCATGTATCTCCCCAGATGAAACCCTCATACCTGAAAATAACATCTGCTAACAGAAACCAGGAGACTAGTGAGTGACAATGATCCAAGCAAAATGTGTTGTTGCTGTTGCTGAATGTGTCCCAAAAGCCTCAGCACCAAAAGTAAATTAGATGAGCAAGACCGCAAAAATTAACCATCTCCTGCACAGCAATGGAACCTATCTGTAATAGTCAATACAGTGTTAAACCCTGTGAAGTGTAACTCCACTTAAGCCCTTTATTGTGTGTGAGAAACTTATAAGGTAGTAGGTTTCCATATTTTTCCCCTTCCCTTTCCTCCTTCCAGCTGTTCCCAACTGCTCTTTCTGGAACCCCTGCCATGCCTTCTCACACTCAAGGTGATAGCCTCTTTTTCTTTTATCAATATAGATAGATAGATAGATGATAGATAGATGATAGATAGATAGATAGATAGATAGATAGATAGATAGATAGATAGATAGACGGACATATAGATAGATATAGATTAGAGAGAGAGAAAGAGAGAGAGAGAGAGAGAGAGAGAGAGAGAGAGAGAGATGCATGTGTGTATGCACAAATACATATAATTGCAATCTGCTGGGTCCCTTTCTGTTGTGGTTTGTATATTTTTTTCAAGGTAGAATGCCCTTTATTGGACAACCAATTAGAGGGATCATCCATGAGAAAGAATTCCTCCTTCCAGCAGTCATTAGTTGCGTGTAATTCTTTGTCTACCAGTGAGTTTTCTCGCCTTCCATGTTAATATGCTCATTGATATTGTCATTGTAAAAAGGATGTTTCTCTACATGGTAAGGGAAACAACTGGGAGAGGGAGGCAAAAGTAACAGTTTAGGTCTGCTTTGCTCCATCTGAGTGCAACCCTCAGAAGTTAAGGAGAAAGGAATTGGCCGTTGAGGAATGCCCTGCAATGAGAGGCTGGAGAGAGGAATGGTCATTATGATTACAAGGAGGAGTGATGGGGCGAATGGGAGACATTAAAGTCATACGTGAACTGTGAGTGGATGGTGGGGAGAGAGGAGAGGTAGGGGAGACACTGGGAGAAGAGGAAGGGAAACTGCAGTTAGGATGTAGTAAATAAATAAATACACACACACACACAAACATAAATCTTGGAATTTTCCATTGAAAAGCATAAAGCTTAAATTTAAAGGATGCTGTGGCATATTCGGGGAGACATAGACAACATCAAGACTACTGTGCTTATGGAAACAAAACACAAAGGCTCAGTTCAATATAACAGAACTGTGGTCAGATATATGTTTTCTTTCAAGAAATATTCTTTATTTCAGGAGTATAGGACAGTAGAGAAAGCAATGAATTTAATGTGACACCAAGATCTTATAGCTTGAAACTCTCGTTGAACTGAAGAGGATACATTTAAGGGTTGAGCAATATCTATGGGAAAGTTTAGGAGCTGACTTAAAGTTGAACAGGAATGTTTGTACATGGTTACCATATTAAATATCTAAATCAGGTGGGAAAAGTATACAGCCGTATGGTGGACAATACTACTAAAACTAAGTAAAGGTATATTATAAGCTTATAGATGGCACAATTATTTTTCTCACACAAGATTTGTAGATTATTTTACCCATTTGCATTTTTCATTAACTGCTACTTAGTATAGAAATATTGTTATCTTTGTAATTCTTAAAACTATATGGACAGGTACCATGTAGCAATATAATTATATATATACTATTTGTATATATTAGGTTTATATATGCCTTTATATAGACATTGCCAAACACTATGATTACATAATAATCAATTTTTAAAAGTTAAATTTTAAAATGTTTTAGAAAGTCTAAAATTTAATTTAAATATTATTTAATATTTTATTTTTAAAGATTTTCATATATGAATACTATATTTATATCATTTCAGTACTTTATCTTCTTCCTCCAACTTGTTCCTGATCTCCCCTATAGTCTCCTTCAAATTCATAATCTATTCTATAATTATTATCACACATATATAATAGCACATATCTATGCTTTTGTAGATAATACATACAAATGTGTGTGTGTATGTGTGCGTGTGTGTGTGTGTATTTTGCAGCAGTCTCCTACAAGTTTAAAACATTACATCTTGGAGAGAGCTCCAATGTTCATTCCATCCTTTAGGTAAGATCATTATGCTAAGGAAGCAAACAACTCAATGACCTCAAAATGTCTTAGAAACTGGGCAGGTTCACCAGCCCCCTCCATACCAAAGTATATATAAGCAGTAAGATTCCTTGAAGAACATTTTCAGAAGGTTTGAAGTTCCTAGAAGACTCTCAGACAAATAAAGCTACCTGAAGGAGGCAGAAGATAGCCAAGTTACTTAGAGGAGGCTTAGAACAACTGAGCTTCCAAGATAGAACACTCTCCAAACTATTGCACATCTGGAGATTGTGTAGTGCACACCAGATTTTCACGAGCTGTCACCCATGTTGGAATGAGTCATGTCTGCTCCTGTAAGCTATGAAAAGAAAATGAAATGTATGCCCTGGCAATGCTGAAGCATGCACGGGCAGCCTGTATATGGCGATTCTGTTGAACTTGTCTATACTGAGTTTCATGGTCAAAGTTGATGAGCACTACTGACCAGGTCTCTTTCTCTTCTGTAATCTATACTTCCCCTTTATTCCTACAAGTAATCCTAATAAAAATTCACTGGTTTAACACATTAGAGATTGATACTATCTTTATCTTCCTAGGAATAGTGTCACACAATTTGTATGTGTCTTACTGATTCAGTTTAGTGTTGCTCATATGTATATGTGTTTAGCACTGATCTCTTAGTATTGATAACCTTTCAAGGCCTTCATCCCTGGATAAGGCTGATTCTCTTTTCTAAGCCACCGATTTGCCTGTAGCTCTTCACTTAGGAATGGAGTCTTGTAAAATTTTCTGTCAGTGCTAGTGTATCAGTTGGTATTATCATGGTGGAGGTCTTGTTTAAACAACCATATTGCTATATTTCATAGATGCAAGTTTCCTGTCATATCCAGAAGGCACCATCTCACAGTAGACATCCTGATCCTCTGGCTCTCACTATCTTTCTGTTCCCCTCTTCCACAATGATTCCTGAGCCCTAATTGTAAGGGCCGGGCTGTCCTTGTTCCAACTGTGGTTAAACACCTGATGGTCAATATCTTCTGCATTTTACCACCTGAGTTCTCTATAAGAGCCTCTGGCTGCTGCAAAATGCAAAAGTTTATTCAATGAAGCATGAGAACAATATTTATCTGTGGGTCTAAGGAGAAGTAGTTAGAATGCAGTTAGGAATTTATAGTTTGGGAAAATGGTAGTAGCACATTTTCCCCTAGAGTCCATGATTTCTCTAATCATTGGTAGTTGGCTAGGTTTACTGTACCAGGTATGAGTTAGCTCCTATCGAATGGGTCTTCAGTTTAATTAGACAGCTGTTTTCTACCACTTTGGTAAAAGTATCACTATGGCATCATTGATATTTTGGCTGCCCAATCAATGACTTTAGGGCTGGGTGAGACTATTGATTGTTTTTCTTCCTCAGAAACTTGCGTGGCACCTTCTGATACTATGGGATCTAGGTTTCACTGGGGAACCTTCTAAGTGAGTTCCAGTCTGCTTCCACCAAGTCTTCTGGCAAAAGTGTGTGCTGTATTCAGCAATTAGGTCATTCCTTCAAGTTCTGAGAGGCAAGTAAGGCCAAGGGCAAGAACCTTTATTGTTACAGCAGTTTCTTTGTCTCCCTTTAAGAACAAGTCAAAGGGAGGCTTTTCATGCCTAATACAGGAGACTTTGAATAATATATGTCACTTGGGGGGTTCATGATCCACTTGTGTGACAAAAATCCAAATATATATATTATATATGTCTGTGTGTATATAGTAAACTCACGTATATAATTTTACTATGGTTTAATTATATATATATATATGTTAGAATGAGTATATAATATTAATATGTATTAGTGTGTAGAAAGGCAACTGATTTTGTAAAGGGACTCAAAGAGGAAAAGAAAAAGTCATATTACCTCTATTGGTAGATGATATCATAGTATACATAAAGCCCCAAAGATGCTAGCAGAAAACTTCTATAAACAGTTAATACTTTTAGCAAAGTGACAGCATACAAAATCAACTTTAAAATTAATGTTTCTATTTATCAATAACAAGCATGCTGAAGATAAAACATGTGGAAACACATCCACAATAACTTCAAAATAAACATCTAGGAATATTCCTGACTGAGGAGGTGAATGATCCCTTTAATGAAAAATTAAGACCTTTGAAGAAAAAAGATTAAGAAAGACACTAGAAGATAAAAAGGCATCCCATTCTCATGGATCTGTAGGATTAATGTTGTAAAAATGAACAGCCTACAAAAGCAATTTACCGATTCACTATTCTTGATCAAAATTCCCACGACATTCCTGACAGAAATAGAAAACTTGTACTTAAAAAATTGCGACTGATGATTCTGCTCCATGCCTTATAAATGTAGCAGGATTTTGATCTCAAAATACATCATGATTTCTAAAGGTTTAATTTTCTAGATAGCTATTTTTTAAAAAATAAATGAGATTCATATTACAGTCTCACAGCTGTGACACTATCTGCACTTTTCTAACAATTTTGCATTATTAACTGTCTCAATTACAGAGTACGCAGATTTTTCAAAGTGATGGAAACATGAAACATCACGTGCAAGAATCAGGAGGAGAGATTTTGCCAATAAAGGCACTGGACTTCAGGTTCTGGATCCTACATCCCAGAAACCACGAGAAACAAAACCTAAAATGACAGAGAGAAGATGCGTTTACTACAGTTTTGGTGAGAATGAGTCGTTTTAGTCCACTTCCATCTTTCCTACAACAACACTGCAATGTACAGAAGTGAGCTGAGGCTAAGAAATGTGAATATACAGACGAATTAGCCTGGATGGTCCAGTGAGTTGAGCGGAGACTTGAGTCCCAAGTGTCACATATCTGGTTTGGGAATCACTTGTGGCACTCAACTATTTCAGGAGCTGGGACTTGGGGTACTAGAATTAGAGGCTGTCTCAGTTTTCACTGTATTATTTCCTGTTGAGTTGGAATTGAAAATTATAATTTAGAAGGTCCTAACCTCAAATAACCTCTTTACCATTTCCTTTTCCACTTTTAGATCTGGCACTCAAGGATTTCCTTTCATAGTAGTCACTCAATGTATGTTTGTATTTAGTAAAAATGAAGTGCAAAAATTATCAGTAATTTCATTTGAACCTCCTCTTTTTCTGATAAATATACTATGTGAAAAAAAAATCTATCGGCCTACAGTAAAAGTTGTCCATTTTAACTGTTTGTGTAGTGGTTTGAAAGAGAATGTCTCTGATAACCTCAGATATTTGAACACCCAGTGCCCAGTTGGTGACGCTGTTTGGGGAATTTTAGGATGAGCAGCACTGGAGCTTGGCTGTGAGACAAAAGCCTTGTGCTGCTTCCAGTTCACTCTCACTGCACTGAGTCTGTGCTTGTACATGTGATCATTCAGCTGCCCGTTCTGGCTGCCATGCCTTCTTGCTCCCATCCTTCGTCACTGTGATGGACTCTTCTTCCTCTGGAATTGTAGCCCAAATAAACCCTTCCTTCTTAGGTTGCCTTGGTTAGGGTGTTTCATCACAGAAGCAGGAGGTTAGCTAATACAATCTCTATATGAGTGAACATTGGTAAGAAATGTTAGCCAGTGTCCTGACATAGTATCCTGTATGTTTCTCAGGATGGAGGCAATGATTATGTTGACAAAGAAATTCTAATAATTGCATTTAAGTATGGACTTGTGTCCATACTTAATGAATAAAATAATGAACAAAATGCATGAGAGGTTTCAGTGTTTTTTGTAACTTTGTAATTTTGTTGGAAACAGCTTTGATTTAGTTAGTCTTCTTATATATTTAAACACACACACATATAAAGCCACATATCAATAACAGAAAGATGATCTTTAGGGGATATGATAAAATATTACTCTAGCAAAAAAGCTGTAAATATATAATTTAACAGTCAATTTAGAATCGTTTGCAAATTTTGCAGAAAGTTTTAACCGACTTGCCAATATTATCTATTGGTGACTGCTATAAAGGACAATAAAAAGAAATAAAAATTAGCAACATATACCTTTCCATTATCCTTTTCAATTTCAAACTCCCAACAGAAGTAACAGTACCAACTATATACACATCTCCTTAACATTTAACTTCATAAAAGATTATTTAAAAGTTCTACTTTTCCATGAATGATTTGAAGATGTTATTCTGTCTTCTGGAGAACAGTCAGCACAGGTTGTTTATTCTATAGCGAAAATTCACCAGATTGTTGCCATGGATGATCCATTTCAGACATGTTTCTCATTCTAGCCTGATTATCTGCATTTCATCTATACTTGGAGAAAATTATTGGGTGGAGACAATTGGGTTGTTATAAATGGAAAAATAAATATGTACTATTGTCTTATTATTCCCAGCCTCAAGTTACATATTAAGTACTGACTTACACTCTTTCTGAGTCATGCGATGGTCTATAATAGAACCAGCTGTGACTTCAATCAACCAAAAAGACATTTAGTATTAATAGGCAGAGTAAAAAGCGCAGAAACATGTGAGAAATTATATTTAGTGCTTGTTTTGTACAAAAAGGAAAAATTAAGCTTTATTCCATTTCAATGCCTGAAGATTTTAAAAACACCTGCGGATAATATAATAAATATTTTAACTATTTCTGGCTACGTAGAAAATCTTCCTATACAATAAAAACAATTGGCTACTCTTGGTCCCTATGCATTGCTTTTGTCTTGTCTCTATCCTGTATCTCCACTGAATTGGAGTCTTATTTAGATGGAAAGGTTCAAACAAACCTGGTCTCTATGTCTGGCAGTAGTCTGCTGCAGTTAGGGAACCTCAGTTCTGTAGCCTAGACATATGTAGCCAGGCATTCTCAGTACTGTCTAGTGGTAAAAACAGAAGCCCTAACTTCTATCAAGGTCTCCTCTTAGAATTCATATTTATATACTGTTAAAACAGCACTTTAGAAAATATTGTTTGTATCTATTGTATACACAGTATACAACCAGGCATGAAAGAAATCTCAGTGAAACTCACCTTCACTAGACTTGCTAATCCAATTGTATATGTCTGTATTGGGAAGGCAGAGTTTAATTTCAGGCTAGCCTATGCTGCGCAGTAAGCTTAAAGCTAGCCTGATCTACATTGTGAGATTAAGTTTTAAGTTTATTTTTAGACTTGTTAAACATTCATGTATATGTGTATTTATTTATGTATTGCCAAATGTGTGTGGGTGACTGTAAAATGCATGAACGGACTTTGGTTAGATCTGGAACTACTTAATGTAGTTGCTGGAAATGGAATTGGGTATCTCTGGGAAGGCAGCAGATTAATTGCCTAGACATCTCTCCATTTCTCCAGCCCCAAGACGCTGGTGTGTCTGTCTGTGTGTGTGTGTGTGTGTGTGTGTGTGTGTGTCTGTGCGTGCAGTATACCCATTTTTTCAGTAGTCCAATAGCCAAAGAGGGAGGGAAACACAAGTATCTCTTTAGAGCATATCCATTCTTTCCATACATGCATTGCAAAAGAAATAGTTTGCTTTAAAGCTAGAGTGATGTGATGATATTATCCTAATGACATATTGCTAAACGCTAAGATCAGTACCTAATGCTAAACCTTCCTCAGAGAAGTTTTTTCTTGCAGTATAATTATCATAGACACACACACATGGACAATGTGTGGAGAATCAGACACTTTCAAGTTCTCAGCTCAAGTGAGTTGTCTTTATTAAATCCTGCCCTCAAGGCTAAGAAACCTAGGGGAAAGAGGAGACCGGAGGCTCTTCAAGAGACAGAGGTGATGTGTGGCTCCATGGAAACAGCATCTTTCTGGCAAAGCAGAACTTGCTCCCATATGAACCCACAGAGACTGTTACAGAATGTGCAAGTCCTACATAAATTCAAGCCAGACAAAATCCCAGCCTAAAAAAGGGAAAGTGGGCACAAAGTTCCACCTTTCACCAAACACCTACTTGTAATTGATGGCTGCTAGGAAAGGGAAAATTAGCTTTCTCCAGTGCGGTGGCACAGGGTAGATCAGCCACATGCAGCTTCATGCTCAGGAGTAGCTGAACATTGCAAATCAGATTGTAAATTTCTGTACATTTTTGTTGTTCTTGTGGTTTGGTGGGTTTTGTCTTTTTGTGTTTTTTTTTTTTTGTTTAAATTTGGAGTCTCTCTCTGTCTCGCTGTGTGTGTGTTTAGACAAAGAGAAACAGAACACATGAATTAGGTGAGTTTGTAATAGAATTTGGTAGGTTGTGGAGGAGGGGAAAGAATATCATCAAAATATATTGTATGAAAAAAATTTAAAGAAAAATCTCTTTTACAAAAAATAAAAATAAAACATATTATATCTTTTATTTTGACTTTACCTTTATTATATAAAAGATAAACCAAGTTTTATTTTAAGTATATAGGTGAAATTGATATTGTACACATCAATTTCAGTGTACAACATTTAAGCAGAACCCACAGGGGTCAGAAGAGGGCATCAGATCACCTGGAGCTGAAGTTACAATGATTAGCCACTGTACACGCTGGAAAGAGAACCTGATTCCTCTGAAAGGGCAGTCAGTCTCTTAAGCAGTGAGACATCTCTCCAGTTCCAGTAAACCAGCTTTATATTTTAATAAATATGTTATGCCTGTTTGCTGTTTCAGATATCAAAGGCAGCTTAAAAACTGCTACTTGTGGCACGATTGAGCATCCTTTGGGAATATACCCAAAAGTTCTATTATTGGGTCTTGAGGAAGGTTGTTTCCTAATTTTCTGAGAAATTGCTACACTGACATCCAAAGGGGTTATACCAGCTTGCATTCCCACAAGCAATGCAGAAGTGAGTGTTCCCTCTACCCCACAACCTCTCCAGCATAAGTTGTCATCAGTGTTTTTAATATTGGCCATTCTTTTTTTTCTTTTTTTAATATAATTTTTTATTGAAAAAAAATTTTCCGCCTCCTCCCCGCCTCCCATTTCCCTCCCCGTCTCCCTTTCCCCCCCTCCTCCCTCTCCTCTCCCCCTCCCCCCACTCCTCTCCCCCTCCCTCTCCAGTCTGAGGGGCAGTCAGGGTTCCCTGCCCTGTGGAAAGTCCAAAGTCCTCCCCGCTCCATCCTGGTCTAGGAAGGTGGACATCCAAACTGGCTAGGCTCCCACAAAGCCAGAACATGAAGTAGGATCAAAACCCAGTGGCATTGTCCTTGGCTTCTCAGCAGCCCTCATTGTCCGCCATATTCAGAGAGTCCGGTTTTATCCCATGGTTTTTCAGTCGCAGTCCAGCTGGCCTTGGTGAGCTCACAATAGATCAGCCCCACTGTCTCCGTGGGTGGGTGCACCCCTCGTGGTCCTGACTTCTTTGCTCATATTTTCCCTCCTTCTGCTCCTCCTTGGGACATTGGGAGCTCAGTCCGGTGCTCCAGTGTGGGTCTCTGTCTCTATCTCCATCCATCTCCAGATGAAGGTTCTATGGTGATATGCAAGATATTCATCAGTATGGCTATAGGATAGGGTCATTTCAGGTTCTCTGTCCTCAGCTGCCCCAGGAACTAACTGGGGACATCGCCCTGGGCACCTGGGAGCACCAAATCTCTTGCCAACCCTAAGATGGCTCCCTTAATTAAGATGTGTGCTTCCCTGCTCCCCTATCCGACCTTCCTTTATCCCAAACATCCCGTTTCCCAAGTTCCCCCCAACCTCCCCTTCTCACTTTTCTCTCCCCATCTCCCCTTACCTCCCTCCCCCCCCCCCCCCAAGATCCCATTTTTTGCCCGGCAATCTTGTCTACTTCCCATAATCAGGAGGATAGCTATATGTTTTTCTTTGGGATCACCTTCTTATTTAGCTTCTTTAGGAGATCAAATTATAGACTCACTGACCTTTATTTATCTCTAGAAACCAATTATGAGTGAGTACATCCCAAGTTCATCTTTTTGGGTCTGGGTTACCTCACTCAGGATAGTGTGTTCTATTTCCATCCATTTGCATGCAAAATTCGAGAAGTCATTGTTTTTTACCGCTGAGTAGTATTCTAATGTGTATATATTCCACACTTTCTTCATCCATTCTTCCATTGAAGGACATCTAGGTTGTTTCCAGGTTCTGGCTATTACAAATAATGCTGCTATGAACATAGTTGAACAAATGCCCCTGTCATATGATCGGGCATCTCTTGGGTATATTCCCAAGAGTGGCATTGCTGGGTCCAGGGGTAGGTTGATCCCGAATTTCCTGAGAAACCGCCACACTGCTTTCCAAAGTGGTTGCACAAGTTTGCATTCCCACCAGCAATGGATGAGGGTACCCCTTTCTCCACAACCTCTCCAGCAAAGGATATCATTGGTGTTTTTGATTTTAGCCATTCTGACAGGTGTAAGATGATATCTCAAAGTTGTTTTGATTTGCATTTCCCTGATCGCTAAGGAGGTTGAGCATATCCTTAAGTGTCTTTTAGCCATTTGAATTTCATCTGTTGAGAATTCTCTGTTCAGGTCAGTGCCCCATTTTTTAATTGGGTTAATTAGCATTTTAACGTCTAGTTTCTTGAGTTCTTTATATATTTTGGAGATCAGACCTTTGTCTGTTGCGGGGGTGGTGAAGATCTTCTCCCAGTCAGTGGGTTGCCTTTTTGTCTTAGTGACAGTGTCCTTTGCTTTGCAGAAGCTTCTCAGTTTCAGTAGGTCCCATTTATTCAATGTTGCCCTTAATGTCTGTGCTGCTGGGGTTATACATAGGAAGCGATCGCCTGTGCCCATCTGTTGTAGGGTACTTCCCACTTTCTCTTCTATCAGGTTCAGTGTGTTCAGACTGATATTGAGGTCTTTGATCCATTTGGACTTGAGTTTTGTGCATGGTGATAGATATGGGTCTATTTTCATTCTTCTACAGGTTGACATCCAGTTGTGCCAGCACCATTTGTTGAAGATGCTTTCTTTCTTCCATTGTATACTTTTAGCTCCTTTATCGAAAATGAGGTGTTCATAGGTTTGTGGGTTAAAATCTGGATCTTCTATACGATTCCATTGGTCAACTTCTCTGTTTTTATGCCAATACCAAGCTGTTTTCAATACTGAAGCTCTGTAATAGAGTTTGAAGTCAGGGATGGTAATGCCTCCCGAAGTTCCTTTATTGTATAAGATTGTTTTGGCAATCCTGGGTTTTTTGTTTTTCCATATAAAGTTGATTATTATCCTCTCAAGATCTGTGAAGAATTTTGATGGGACCTTGATGGGGATTGCATTGAATCTATAAATTGCCTTTGGTAGAATTGCCATTTTTACTATGTTGATCCTCCCAATCCAATCTCAGGGTTGTTTTGATTTGCATTTCTCTGATGACTATGGATGTTGAACATTTCCTTAAGTGTCTTTGATCCATTTTAGATTCCTCTGTTGAGAGTTCTATGTTTAGATCTGTACTCCATTTTTTTTTTATTGGATCATGGGTTCTTTTGGTGACCAAATTCTTGAATTCTTTCTATATTTTGGAGATCAGACCTCTGTCTAATGTGGGGTTAGTGAAGATCTTTTCCCATTCTGTAGGTTGTTGTTTTGTCTTGTTTACCATGTCCTTTGCTTTACAGAAGCTTTTCAGTTTCAAGAGGTCCCATTAATTAAATTGTTTCTCTCAGTGTTTGTGCTGCTGGTGTTATATTTAGGAAGTTGTTCCCTGTGCTAATGCGTTCAAGTGTACTTTCCATTTTCTCTTCTATAAGGTTCAGTGTGGCTGGCTTTATGTTGAGGTCTTTGATCCATTTGGACTTCAGTTTTGTGCATGGTGATAGATATGGGTCTATTTTCATTCTTTTACATGTTGATATCCAGGTATGCCAGTGCCATTTGTTAAATAAGATATGTGCTCAACTATGTTCATAGCAGCTTTGTTTGTCATAGCCAGAACCTGGAAACAACATAAATGCCCCTCGACTGAAGAATAGATAAGGAAAATGTGGTGTATTTACACAATGGAGTACTACACAGCAGAAAAAATAACATCATAAATTTTGCAGGAAAATAAATGGAGTTTGAAAACATTATTTTGAGTGAGGTAACCCAGACACAGAAAGACAATTATCATATGTACTTACTCATAGGTGGTTTTTAAACATAAAGCAAAGAAAATCAGCCTACAAACAACAATACCAGAGAATATAGACAACAATGAGGACCCTAACAGAAACTTACATAGATCTAATCTACATGGGATGTAGAAAAAGACAAGCTCTCCTGAGTAAATTGGGAGCATGGGGATCTTGAGTGAGAGTTAAAGGGAGGAGGTGAGAGGCAGGGAAGTGAGCAGAGAAAAATGTAGAGCTCATTAAAAATCAATAAAAATAATATAAATAAAAATTAAAAATCCTGCTTTTTGTGTGTTTGCTATGTCTTCAAGAAAAATGATTATATTTTACAGTAATGTGAGATTATGTTTAGAACTTTAGGGAAGGCAATGACTGAATTTTGCACTGCTTAAAGGGATAGTACACTGACACACTGTTGTAATTTTCACTACTGATCAATTCTGTTGAGGAAAATTCAAGACAGTAAAATACCTTCATGTATTTTACTAACATTTGAGACTTTAAACCCATGTTTCTTCTTTTAGTGAGAATGTGATCAATGTGAGGCTACTAAGATCACACACATGGTAGCATAAATTGAAAGTGCCCTATATGGGCAATTTATTCAGTTATTACTGTGAGCTTAATGCATAAGCTAAAGAACTGGTCCAGGAATATTGTCACACTTCGTTGGTACCAAAAACGAGTCACTAGGATTTGAAAGTCTCTTGCCTTCAATTTGAGGCCTGCAAAAGAGTCAGGTGCTACTTTGGTGTTTGTTTATCCAGAATAAGAACTACGCCAATTACATCTGAATATCTTGCTTCAGTGACTTGTACAGAATATTTAGAGTAGGCAATAAAAGGATTTCTTTTTCTGTGTCTGAAAGGTTATATTTTCAGAATGAGACATAATTCAAAGCTATGCCTGAAAGTACAGTGGCACAAAACAACTGACCTAGTAGGAAAATCAGTCTGCCTTTGATATCAAAATCAATACACTAGCTCCAAGTCCGCAATGTTACGTTGGAAACCCAAAGATCGAAGAGTGCAAAGAACTGCCTGTAAACACATTGTAATGCTTATTAAAACCTGTTAACCCAAACTTAGAAAGAATGAATTAGGATCTCTACACATGACCTTGTGAGTTCTGACGTTGAATATTTAAAGGGTCTTTTTATAAATAGACATTCTGAAAAAAATCACCATTTTCTCTTTTGTCTTTGTTTCTTGTATTTTTATCATACGATTGTATGACTGTGCAATTATATAACAAAACAATTGGAAAGACTAGGCAAAACAGTGATGAACATTTAAAAGTATTTACACTGGAGGCTGAGGGTATGGTTCAGGGGTTAAACGCTTGCCACACACACAAGTTCTAAGTTCAACTTCTTAGCCCCTGGGTAAAAAGATAGATTTGGAGGTTGAAGCTTCTACCAGCTTTAGGGGTTAGAACAGGCAAATCCTGAAGACTTGCTGACTACCATTCTAGATGAAAGAGTTCCACGTTTAACGTTTCAAAAAAAAATTCAGTGGACAAGATTCTTTTCTAAGATCCCTGACTACATTAACCCTGGGTATCATATAATACAAGGCATAATCTCTGTCCTGTTGAACAGGTCTTAAGTCAAATTAGACAGCTGTTGGTTACTGCCAAGATATAGGTGCCACGATTGCACCTTTAGGAATAGCTTACCACACTGGATATTGTTATATTTCATGTATCACAGGTGGATAGGATTATTGATTGCTTCCCTCTCTTGGCATCTTCCATAGCAATTTCTGGTGCTATGCGAGATAGAATGCAGGAGAGAGACTTGCTTTCGGATTAGATACAGTTCCAGTCATCTGATTTCTGAGTCCTAAGGATGTCACTTCTTGAGCAATAGGAATTTTACCTTCGACACCCGAGAGGCAAACAAGGGCAACAGCAAT
Source organism: Alexandromys fortis (assembly GCF_014885135.2). Classification (NCBI taxonomy): domain Eukaryota; kingdom Metazoa; phylum Chordata; class Mammalia; order Rodentia; family Cricetidae; genus Alexandromys; species Alexandromys fortis. Next base: position 181,168 of record NW_026067940.1, on the reverse strand, counting down.
TGACTCTACTAGGTTAGGGATTATTTTGGACTACATGAAAAACAATTTGAGTATAGGTTTCTTATGCAGAATACTGAGATTTTCGTTAGGTATTCTGTGGTTTTTGGGTGGAACATTATCAGCCAAAGAAGCATAATTTCATTGTCCAATTCCCTCTTCATACCACCTGTATCCAGGTGTTCACTTCTCAAGACGCCCCCTCTTGGTGTCTATATTTCTTGGGTTTTATGGCTGCTCCAGCTATATACTCTCAACTGAGGAAATGGAACTAGGAACCATAGATGAGAGACAACATGCAGCATTCGCCTTTCTGGATGTGGGTCATTTCACTCAAAGTGATGTTTTCTGTAATTCTATTCAGGTATTTGAAATGTTTATAATTTCATTATTTCTTATAGATGAATAGTATTCTATTGTATAAAGAAACCACACTGGAATTATCTGTTCAATTATTGAAGGACACTAGGTTGTTTCCATTCTCTAGCGATTGTGAACAAGGTGGCAACGAACATTAATGAGGTAGTGTCTGTAGAATAGGACTTCCTGTCCAGTGGGTATGTACCAAGCAGTAGTATAGCTGATGACACTTATATTATGATGGTACACTTATATTTAGATATTGTGAATTCCCTACACTGATTGGTAGAGTGCCTGCCCCAGTTTGCATTCCCAACAATGAATGTTCCTTTTCCCTTAATCCTCACCAGCTTTGTCGCCGGCTGTTTCTTTGATATTAGCCATTCTTTCTTGGGTGAGATGAATCTCAAAGATGTTTTAATTTGAATTTGACTGCTTGCTAAAAGTGATAAACACGTTTTGTGGTGTTCTTAGCTGTTTTTCTGTTGTGAATTCTTTGTTTTTATTCTCTAGCCCAATTTTTTAATTGGGTCGTTTGTTCCCTTGAATCTGTTTTTTTTTTTTTTTAATGCTTTGTGTATTCTGGATAGGTATCCCCCATCAGGTACACAGACAACAAAGATTCTTCTTTACTAGATTGTTTGCTTTCTTATCTGTATAGAAGTGTTCAGTTTTATGAAGTCTCATTTGTCTATTGTTGGCCTTAGTTCCTGGACAATTAGAGTTCTATTCAGAAGTTATTTACATCTATATCTTGTAGGGTAGTAATTATGATTGCTTCTAGCAAAACTCGTTTCAGATTGAGGTCTTTGAATTGAGGTCTTCACTTGGAGTGACTATTTGTACAGCTATAGATGCAGGTCTAATTTCATTATTCTGCATGTGGGCATCCAGTTTCCTCAGCCCCATGATTGAAGATGCTTCCCTAGGAACGATGCTTGTTTTTGGTCTCTGTCAAAATTCTGTTTTATTGCATTGGTATAAAAATACATTGATTTTTGTGCCATATCACACTGTTGATTTTCTTGTCGTTAAGTTGTTAAATTTCTAGACGTTTTCTAGTGAAATTTTGGGGACATCATATGAGCAATATTATATCATCTGCAAATAATTTGAGTTCTTATTTTCAGATTTGTATTCCTTTAATTTTCTTTTTTCTTATTTCTTTGCTCACTGTGTTGGAAAAGTATAGGATATGGGTATCGGTGTCTAGTACTTGATTTTAATTGGATTTCTGAGGGATTTTCTTTTTTAAGATAATGTTGACTGTGGATTTATTGTATGTAGCCTCTCTGTGTTGAGGTTGAAGGTAGGAAAAAGAAGGGGTAATGTAGCTATATTTTAGTTTAAAGATAATTAGCAGACTAATAAGGAAATATTTATACATCTGCATGTAAGTTACAGCAATGGCTTCTTTCAAGATGCTCTCTCCCTCATTACCTTTAGATAATTGTGTAAGTATTAAAAACTTGAAAACTCAAAGGTATTTTTAGTTCATGCATGGTAATTGTGCAATCCTAATAAGTTGCAATTTTTACGAGGTAAAATATTCTTTACATGTTTTTGCATTCCAAAACCATTGCTATCAATTTAACAAAACTTAAAATAACAAACTGGCATATGTTCATCACAGTCTCAACAGACATTAATAAGATGCAGATGAACGAAAATACCAGATGCGTGCACGTATTAAAGCAACAACTCAGAGATGCCAAAGTACTAGCATAGGGACTATAACGGTCTGTTTACGAACTTATCACCAAAGCGAATAAAGTCTTGGAAATTAAGCAAAATTCAAAAATACTGTAGTGACAAGGAGATAGGCTTATGTCTGAGCAAGCATTTGCTCATGCTCCTGTTACAGTTTTATTCTGCTGGCATTGCCGAATACACAACAGGATTTTCTAGAGAGCACTTGCGAAATTCTGGTGACTTGGGATTAGGCGGCAGATGAGAAAACCTTTTCTATTTACAAACACTTATTTTTTTGTAATCAGATTTATTCAGAGTTATCCTGTACCAAGTTTAGTTGAAGAACATATTTTAGAATTGAGTGAAAATAGTTTTGTTCTGTATATTAAGGAAAATAGAAAAGTTTAAACTTGTATTCTGTAAACTCCCCTTACCAATAACCCCCTTATCTTGAAAATTCTGTTCTAAATGTTTTTTTAATTTAATTATTTATTAAAGATTTCTGCCTCCTCCCCGCCACTGCCTCCCATTTCCCTCCCCCTCCCCCAAAAAAGTCCCCCTCCATCGTCAGCCCAAAGATCAATCAGGGTCCCTGCCCTGTGGGAAGTCCAAGGACCACCCACCTCCATCCAGGTCTAGTAAGGTGAGCATCCAAACTGCCTAGGCTCCCACAAAGCCAGTACGTGCAGGAGGATCAAAAACCCATTGCCATTGTTCTTGAGTTCTCAGTAGTCTTCATTGTCAGATATGTTCAGCGAGTCCGGTTTTATCCCAGGCTTTTTCAGACCCAGGCCAGCTGGCCTTGGTGAGTGCCCAATAGAACATCCCCATTGTCTCAGTGTGTGGGTGCACCCCTCGTGGTCCTCAGTTCCTTGCTCGTGCTCTCTCTCCTTCTGCTCCTGATTTGGACCTTGAGATTTCTGTCTGGTGCTCCAATGTGGGTCTCTGTCTCTGTCTCCTTTCATCGCCTGATGAAGGTTAATATTCAGGAGGATGCCTATATACTTTTCTTTGGGGTCACCTTCTTATTTAGCTTCTCTAGGATCGCGAATTACAGGCTCAATGTCCTTTATTTATGGCTAGAAACCAAATATGAGTGAGTACATCCCATGTTCCTCTTTTTGGGTCTGGCTTACCTCACTCAGGATAGTGTTTTCTATTTCCATCCATTTGTATGCAAACTTCAAGAAGTCATTGTTTTTTACTGCTGAGTAGTACGCTAATATGTATATATTCCATACTTTCTTCATCCATTCTTCCATTGAAGGGCATCTAGGTTGTTTCCAGGTTCTGGCTATTACAAACAATGCTGCTATGAATATAGTTGAGTATATAATTTTGTTGTATGATAGGGCCTCTCTTGGGTATATTTCCAAGAGTGGTATTGCTGGGTCCAGGGGTAGGTTCTAAATGTTTTTATAATCTGAAGTGAGGCAAGGCAAAGCTGCAGCTCTCAATTTGTGGGCTGCACCCTATTTGGAAATCTAATGACTTTCACAAGGATTGCATATTAGATATTTATGAGTCATAACTGCATAAAAATTACAGTTATGGATTAGCAAAGAAATAACTTTATGATTAGAGATCACCACAACATGAGGAACTGTATAAATGGTTCGCAGCAATTAGGAAGTTGAGAACCACTGTATTAGTTAGACACACACATTCACACTCTTATACACATAATTTTTACCTACAGAAATATAATTCTATTTTATTGATGTTCCATACTTACCTTAGAATTTGATATGTTATGAATATCAATAATTATTTCCTGGCAAAAATGTGGAAGTGCTGTGTCCTAAACAATATGGAAGAAGCGAAACATAGCTTGTATTTAACTTCCAAGTAAAGAACTATGTCACAGAGACTCTTACTATTTGAAACTTTTGGGGGAAAACGCTCACCTCCACTTTAAGGTTATTTTAGTGTGACCAGATGGGTGCCTAACTCAGCTATCATCAGAGAAGCATCATCCAGCAACTGATGGAAACAGAAGCAAACCCACAGGCAAACATCAGGTGGAGTTCGGGGAATCCTGCAGAAGAGGTGGAGAAAGGACTGTAGGAGCCAGAGGGGTCAAGGACACCACAAGAAAACTCACAGAATCAACACATCTGGGCTCATCAGGACTCACAGAGATTGAACTGACTACCAGGGAGTCTGCAAGGGACTGCCCTAGGCACTGTGCATATAGGTGAGAATTGTGTTGCTTGGTTCTCTTGTGGGATTCTTGACAGTGGGAACAGGACTGTCTCTAATTCTTTGACTAGCTCTTGAGACCCTACTCCTCATACTTGGTCACCTTAACCACTCTTAATACATTGGGAGGGGCTTAGTCTTACTACAACTTGATATACTCTGCTTGATTGATATTCGTAGGCCACTTGTCCTTTCCTAAACAGAAACAGAAGGAGAGTGGATTACAGGGTGGGGGAAGAGGGGAGAGAAGGGGAAGAAACTGGGAGGAGAGGAGGGAGGAAAATCTGTAGCCAGGATGTAAAATAAATAAATGAATAAATAAATAAATTATTAAAGCTAGTTATTTTTGTGTAGAGTTAATGTTACAGGTAAGGGTTAACTGCACAATACTACCACAACAATGCACAGAATAAGATTTGTTTTGTGTATAGCTTGAATACATTTGACAAAATTCCCTGTTGGAGATGAAATTTCCATTTTCCAGAACCCTTCTGTCTTAGTTTGCTTTCCATCCCTGTGATAAACACTATGACCATAAACAGCTTCAGGAGGAATTGTTGAATTTCATCTTAAAGCTTAAAGTCCATCATCAAGGAAAGTCAGGGCAGGAAGTCAAGGAAGGAATCTGAAGGCAGGAAGTGAAGTTAAGGCCCTGAGGTAATGCTATCTGGCAGACTTGGCAATGAATATCAAGCATGATCCAGCATCCCCCTTGGACATGTGCAAGCAATAAAAGTGCGTAATATGAGTTCTATAAAATGTATGTAAATGTTATTAATAGCATTTTTACAATAGCATTGAATCAGTATCACATTGGTACAATGGGTACGCTACAATTTTTTTCATACAAAAATCCACTAAGTAAAAATCACAGTGAACAAAGTATTCTGACACACAGTTCCATGAGTTGAAGCCCACAAATAATGTATGGTTAAAAATGAAGAGCAAAGAGGTGCTTTTATGAAAGTACATGATCCACTTTCATAAATTTGTAAAATTGGAGCAAGACTATAGCGGTTTCACAGTTAGCTTCATTGCCAATGTGACATACCTGGAACTGGGAGCCTCAACTGAGAAATCGGCTCTATTGAATTAGCCTACATGCTTGTCTGTGGAGCATTTTCTTGATTGCTGATTGATGGAAGAGACTACTGTGGACAATTCCATCCCTGAGTAGGTAGGCCTGGGCTATATAGGAAAAGTAGCTGAGCCAGTTAGAGGAAGCAATCCAGAAATCAGCCATCCTCCATCTCTGGCTCCTGTCTCCAGGCTTCTGCCTTGAGTTCTTGCCTTTGTTTCCTGTGATAATGGATCATAAACCAAAAGAACTCTTTCTTCCCCAAATTGGTTTTGGTCACAGTGTTTATCCCAGCAATGGAAAGCAGACTAGAGCACGTAGTAAAGTCAGAGTGGCAATGACCTTTAACGCTGTCATCATGTAACGGGGTGTACCAAGAAACGACGGACAGAGCTGGCGATGTTCTTTTCTGGAAGGTCTGGAATGGAGTCATCTTTATATAGAAAGGAACACTTTGTAAAAATCTAATGAGCTATGATTACATATCTCTGGAAGTTGTAGGCTTATGAAATTTCTCCGTATTAAAAATACTGCTTTTATAGAGCACAAAAGTAAAAAAAGGATATTATTTGGTTTCTTGTCAAGTTAATCATGAAATTAAAAAATTCAGCAATTGTTCACACTGATTACATTTGAAGGATATTTTGTTAATTTTATCTTTAACCTTTTTCTGATATGATCCAAAGATCATGTTTTGAAGGAATTAAGTAAACAACCAAAAATTCAGCAATTTAACTCAGTCAGCTTTAAAATATTGGCAAGAGTTGTGGAAATGATAGGCTCAAACAGTCAGGATGAAAGACTATTGAAGCAGTTAGGTATTCATGCTGAGTGTATTTACAAGTCCACTGATAGCAAATGGACAATTTTGTTTCAAAGTAGAAAGAGGTTTTTAACAGTAATTCTTTTTGATTTTTCCTATTATTTTACACAAAGCAAGGTAACTGTCAATAAGTTGTGGGGGTTTATGGCAAATTAGAAGTAAATATTACAGTTGCCCAACTCAGAAACATGGCAGTAAATCTCAATTAAACCTTACAGTTAACTCAGTCAACAATTCCTCTGCCTCTAATCTGCCGCAATCATCCAAAGTTCTTTCTTGTACATTTTATCAATAACTATATTCATCTTTTTCTCAGTTTGCGCACAATGCCTAAACTGCTCTTCCATTATATGTTATCCAGTTCAGGCATTCTTTTCATAATACAGCTTATTGTAGCTGAAAATATTGTATGCTTGTGAGGATTCTGGGAAGATGGGGGTCTATCAGCAGTATTCTATCTACCTACCTCAGCACAACTGCATAGACAGAAACTGACTGATGGAATATAATAGTAATAATAAAACCTTGATTTTTGCATGGTAGAATTATTCAAATACATAAACATTTTTTAGAACAAGCAAATAAACAAAAAGCTCAGTACATGCCAGTATCCTTGGTAGCTATTGATTTAATAATAATGAGGAAATATTGGTGACTGGTTGCTTCCTGGAGAGGGAGAATTGGCTTCGTTAATGACATAGTCCCTCGTAGGTTGATGTCACTTCCATCAATGGCCACACACCCAAAATATATAAGCAGCTCTTTGAAAGCCCGTGGGTGGTGTTTTTTTTCTTTCTTTTTAAAAAAAGGACTCAAAGTTTGGGTGGATATGGGATGGAGGGTAGTTCTGGAGGAATTTGAAGGGGGAATTATTATGATCAAAATACAATGAGTGAAATCCTCAAAAAATCATAAAATAATTTTAGCATGTGAAAGAACGAGAGTACCAGAAAACGTGATTAATTCTGGAGTAACTTTGGACAATTTAAAATTATAACCACACCTTAAACAACTTATGCTTCCCTTGTATCAAGGGTAGCTTAGAATATGATGTATTGATTTAGAAGTCCTTAAAATTGGATTGCTGATTAAGTGTGCAATTAATTCATCTATTCAGGATTGCTGGCCTATTAATCACATTTTGTATTAAATGCATAGTCCCAGATTGAATAAGTGGGATCACTGTATGATGACATAATTTCTATTGAATAATTAATTTGAAACTATTTGTACTGAGTTCCTTGATGAAAACGCCTGATTTGGGTCCACCTGCAATTTTCAATTTAGGAGATTGATTGACCAACAGAAAGGGAATTAATCTCTCCCACAAAAATAGTCATCTGTATTGAAATGTGTAACTCTGGTCTTTGAAACAAATACATATCAGAGCAACAGTCATCTTCTGAATGGATCCATTTCTTCGAAGTTTTTTGTCTTTACAGCTCTAAGCCAATTATATTGTGTATTACCTACTAAAATTATTCTGAGTTAGAAGCCTATGCTTGTTTAGTAAAAAATGAAAATTAAACACCAATAGTTGAATTCCATCATCCACTATCAGTTTGCCAAGGTTACCATAATAAATTAGCCTTCCATCTGCCCTCAGGCTTCAGGGCTCAGATGTAACTTTCTCTTCTTATTAGGATGTCAGTCTTCTGGGATTAGACCCAAGCAAGGGTGATTCCGTTAATTTCCACTGCAATCTCCAACTGTGGTCACGTTTAGGGCTTGTTGTCTTCAAAATATTAATTTGAGAGAAATGCAGTTCCTAAGAACTACAGGTAGATAATTCAGCTTCTCGTCCCTAACTCATACTCAGAAAGATACTTTTCGGTAACATAGTTTATCATAGTTCCTGACAGCTTCCCTGATAACAGGGTTGCCTTCTCTTTTTCTACGATGCTCCTTTGTGCTTTATAGTTCCGGTATTGTCAGACAGCGATAATATATGAACACCTTTCCTTGTTTTGTTATTCTGCTCTTCTTCTTCTTCTTCTTCTTCTTCTTCTTCTTCTTCTTCTTCTTCTTCTTCTTCTTCTTCTTCTTCTTCTTCTTCTTCTTCTTCTTCTTCTCCTCCTCCTCCTCCTCCTCCTCCTCCTCCTCCTCCTCCTTCTTCTTCTTCTTCGATTTTTATTGAGCTCTACATTTTTCTCTGCTCCCCTCCCTGTCTCTCCCCTCCCCATGCTCCCAATTTNTCCTCCTCCTCCTCCTCTTCTTCTTCTTCTTCTTCTTCTTCTTCTTCTTTTGCATTATCCGTCTCTGGTTGCCTGTAATTAGCTTCTCCCTGCAGCTCCTTCAGTGTTTTCAGCATCTTCGTTTTCACCTAAGAAGGATTCTGGGAGAAGTGCATGGTAGGATTTGGGTAGGATATGATCGAGATACATTGTATAGTTATGTGAAGTTGTTATCGAATAACTTTAAAAATATTCATAAAAATATTTTTAAAGGTAAGTGGTAACGGATGATTTCAAAGAAATCGCTTCTCCTTGACACAGCAGGGTAACTGCAAACCTGAACTCAGAGCAATTGAGACAGCATGCATAAGGCCTATGCAAGTCCAAGCCAAAACAAATCCCAGCACAGAAACAAAACTTGAACATAAAATATTCCCCTAGTCATGAGGGTATCGGCCAATGTTAATTCCTGGAGACTATAAAACAGTATTCTATGAGTGTGAAACCTGGTAGGTAACTCAACTACATTCCAATATAAGCTCACACAGCCACGAATATTTTGGCGGTACAAACTGGTCTTGATGGGTTTAAAAAAGAAGAACAGAGAAGCACACATAGATGTGTTGATCTGGGAACAGTTGAAGGAGGGGGGGGCATGATCACATATTCTGTATGAAACACACAAGGCTCTAAAAAGAATTTTAGTTTAAAAATGGTGTGGGAATATAGCTTAGTGATTGAAAGCTTTCCTGACCTCCATGAGGCCCTTGGTTCAATTCACAGTACCTAAAAGTAATAAAAAGGAAGATGAAGATGGAAGGGAAAAATGCCTTGCTTTAATTCTTTCTTACCTACAAGAGTATATCCTCCCTACCTTGTGATCCAAGCAACCACAACTCACTGGTCAATTGTTTCTGAAAGCACGGCCGTCTTTCTCTGCTGCCACTTGGTTGAGGAAAGAGTGCCAGGTCAAACACAGAAAGAATGAAAATGATAGCCAGAAAGTAGCTATTTTTTTTTTTGCTCTTTTTTCTTGTAACTTTTCATCTTATTGGATTGATCCACTTCCTGCTAAGTTTCTGCCTCGGGTTTTATTAAACTTATATGTGTCCTTGTAACAAATTCTATCTTCAGCAGCAGTTTAAAAATGCACAAGAGGAACAGGAACAGACATTCGTTATTTGCTCCAGAGATCACAGTAAAGGCCAAATGACAAGTTTCTTTGCTCCAGAGAGATAGGTATTGAAATATTTAGATTTTTTTTCCCTAGGCAAATAAAATTTTTAAACAACAGAATAGGTGACCTCGTAAGATTTTCCTGCCGCTATCTGAGTTTAACAAGAGGCTAAGTCGCCTGGTGACAGAGAAAGCCAGAGGACTTTTCTTTTGTTTTATTTTGAAAGGATAGGATGGATATATAAATGAAAGCTTCCTTTTCCACATAAAAACTGACTGAAAGTCCTTATGAATGGAAAAGATATTTGCTGTAATTTTTTGGGACAATGTTGGTGATGAGTCAAATATCATAAATAATAAAAATATAAGTATTTTCAGCAAGTCAAAAGGACAATATTTGATGAGCTTATTTTTGTAATGGACTTTTATGGTTAAGATTGTGTAATCACATAGCATAGGAAGTCATACAGCTCCACATTAATAAATAGAAGAGAAACTTAATAGAAGGGGAAATGTACAGAAAGCACACTGAACTCTAAGTATGCATGAAGATAAATTCTAGGAATCATTATTGCTGATAGGGGATGATTAATGAAAAATAGCATTCTTAGCTTTCTCTTTTATGAGAAAAAAATGAGTAATCTTAGAAATGTCTTAAAGCTGTTGAAAATAATTAAGCGATTTAGTTACAAATATTTACTAATAAGAAATCCTGGATGTCAATCTTACTCTTTAATAGGCATTGTAGAAAAAATTTCAATTATTTATCATAATCTCCCAAATAGGAATCTAAGTTTTTCAGCCACAAAATAAATTCTCAAAAATGTTAACTTTCTTTAGTAATGGCATCTAGGCATAACAAGAATTGATAACCAGGTCAAATAACGCCAAATTAAGTAAAGCTTGACTGCTCCAACCAATGAGCAAATAGACTGAAATTAAAAATCATTATTTACCCTTCATTACACAGTTCATTATGATTTTGGTAGAATAGATATCTGACTGATAGACATTAAGAAAACAAGACTCTTCATCCAGCAGCCTTCTCCGGCCTTAAGGTCATGAAGGTTAGCTAGATTTTCAGTGTTCGCTTAATGAGTGAATAGGGAAATTCTGAAATGTTTAGCCTGAGTGTAACATGCTTCAGTTTCTTTGGCCACAGTTCTACCTCCTATGAGCAGGAGTTTGGGAATGTCATCCATATGCTCAGCTTGCCCTGTCCAACTAATTAATTTCATGTCCTGGTCATTCATTATAGCCACTTACATGAATTGTGATATAAGCAGTCAGGCTTTATTATTTTCACTTTTTAAAAAGAGAGAGAGAGAAAGAGAAGCAATTATTTGGTCTGGTACACAGAAAATTAAGTGGATGCACTCAGCAAATGAGCCTTTTCAAAAACCAGACCAGAATATCAATCTTTTATGACTCTTACAGAATCAGACTGTTATTGTTTGGTTCAAAAATACTCCCCAAAGACGCATGTGCTGAAAACGTCATCTCCAGCTGATTGTATCACTAGAATCTGATGAAACCATTAAGAGATGAGGCTTACAGAAAGGAAGTTGAATCATTCAGAACATCCCTCATGGGGGATATTGGGATTTTAGTTCCTTCATATCTCTTCTATTTTTTCAGCCATTAGACCCACAAAACATGCCCGGGTAAGCTCAGTTTTAAATCAAATATTATTTCCTTTTGAACTGATTAACTTTGGTACCTTGCCTCAGTAGTAGAATGTTGGATGAGAGTGAATTTAAAACTGGACTTGGGGTTTTTGTTGTAACTGTATCTAATCATAGAGTTCCGAAATCTTTGGAATTGGTTCATAGGAAGGCCATGAAAGAGGTAGACAGGACCACTTGCCTAGAAGTGGTAGAGTCCACAATCGACTTGGTCCTTCTATATCAATCATTAATCATGAAAGACACCCATAGATTTGCCCACCGGCCAATCTGATGAAGGCTTTGAGATTCTCCCTTCTTTCCAGATTACCCTTCCCTTCTTTCTAGATTACTCTCATGTGTGTCAAGTTGACAAACTTAACTAGCAAAATCATTACCAAAAATGCTTCTGGAAACCGACAATCCTCCCAGAGAAGCATTATTTTAGTGCTATTTATTTAAAGTCCAAATTAGGACTACATATTGGTAGCACTTTTCCATTTTTAGTTAAGTGTCTTTAAATTATTCATATACTTTCCCCGATGAGTTTAACATAAGAATTAAGTTGAAAGAAATTAGCCAACAAACTCTAAGCAGAGATATATTCATTATTAAGTCATTTATAACTTGAAAAACCAAAGCTAAAAACATTTTCCAAATGAAAAATATGATGAAATAAATATAAATCCTATGAAATAATATACAAACACCTACATTATAAATGGATAAATCTTAATAAGACCTATGCAGTTTCTGAATAGAAATTACATAATAAATTGTTCTGTTGAGACAAGATAATAAATGTGATGGTTTTGGTCAATTGTTAATTTGACAGAATCTAGACTCCCATGGGAGATGGACTTCTGGCCGTAAACATATCGTATTATTATAATTACATTAATTAGGACTGGAAGACCTGCCCATTCATTCTTTAAGATCCTGTATTGAATAAATAGAGAAAGGAAATTTGAGACCAACATTTATTCATTGTGTGTTCAAGACGGTAGATGTGAAATTGTGTGACCCGTTGTTCTAAGCACCTGCTGCTTTGCCTCCTTGAACTGTCAGTTGTAACAATCCAGTTACTCTCAAGTTTCTCTCATCAGAATATTGTATCACAAAAACATGGAAAGAAACTAGGAAAGTGTTATAAGTGGTGGGTTTGCTGTTGTGGTACATCTGAGAATGCGAATCTTAGCCCTGATGGCCGTTCTTATGAGCGTATGAAAGGCAAAAGTTCCAAGAGAAACAAGGAAAATGGAAATCTGGCTCATGGTATTTCTAAATGGATTCCCAGAGTTAAATGTTTGGTCAAACCTTTTCCTCTCTCCTCCCGTTCCTGGAAATATTCTTCCCATTTCAAGAAGTTCTATGATAAACTAGCATAAAATTTACCTCCAACCCATAAAAGCATCCATTCATAAGAATTCTGGACATTGGGTAGTTTAACATAACAGCTATTTGTCTTCCTTCTTGGAAGTGTACCTTGACTTTGCCTCAATAACTGTTCTTGCTTGAGTCTCCTCTGCATCTGTCTTTGAGTTCTTTGCCCAAGGATACAATGAATTTTGACCCCAAATCTATTGACACTGTCAGGAACTAGATGAAATGCTCTAGTAAGATCATTTGTACTAACAGAAGAGTATGTGCTGGGGCGTAGGAAAGCACAAGGAAAGGTCCGATATCCAAGGCCTTAGTTGTAAAAGGTTGAAGATCAGTAACAGTTGCTATGGAGAAAGTACCAGTTGTACAAGCACCCTATTAATATACAAAAATGATATGATCAAATGTAAACCTCACTTGTTCTCTCAACCCTCCTGCCTCAGCTTGCCTCAACAATGTGTGAGAGTGGCTTCCAGCACTTACATGTAAACTGTTCTTGTGACTTGCATGTGTTCTGGTACTGGGCTCTGATCAGAAATACATTAACGCTGGGGGTGGAGGCGAAAGCTAAATTTGCTGGTGGTATAGCTTACCATCCGTGCATCTAACCCATTGATTTACACGAATATAGCCGTTAACACTGCTGCACAGTTTTGAAATTGCTTTAGGTCTCTTGACTTTTCAGTAAAAATAAAAGAATATGTTTTCCTGACTATAAATCACCTAAAAAGATCATTTACTTTTCATGAATATACAATCATCTAAAGATAGTTATTAACAATTTATTTTGATGAATTGAACTAATCATATTGGGATGTTGAGCTGTTCAAGAGTATATATAGGCAATAAGAACGCAGTTTCTAACAACATTTTCAAAAGATAAACAATGTTTTAGATGATTAAATAATGATTGTATATAAGATCACACCTCTTACAAAGCAACTGGTGTCATAGGATTATAATTCCAGGATTTGGACGGTAGAAACAAAAGGAACAAGGGTTCAAGGCCAGTCTTGTCTACTTAATAAACTTGATACTAGCTGGTTTTATATGATATCTTATTGCAGAAACAACAAAAACAAAACAGCAGATGTTTTGAACAAGACAATCTTCTGCCTGACTGGCTAATGTATATATATACCACACAGACAGGCCGTTGGCGTATGAGTCATTGAATGTATTTTACTCACTACATTTTTTTATATTTTCTTTTTTGTGTTAAAGCAACTTCAGGTGCAAAGAGGCCTCATCTGGTTCATTATTTGCCTGGATGAATTCTGCAAATACCAAGTCATTGTGCATGTATTTTAAAAGCGTAGCTAAATCTAGGCCTGATCACCAATCTGGAAATTCCACAAACATAGCAAATTTGACTATGTAAGTGGAAATCCTCTTTGGCTTTCCATAAATATAATTTTCTTGGTCATGAGCATACAAATATATCTGTGAAGTGTGTCATTTGAAGTAATTGTAATTTTTGTGTTCCAAGTTCTTCCGAAGTGGATCAACATTGAAGAGGACCAGATCTTTCATCTTCCATTTTAAACTCACTTTTCTGTGAGAGCAGCTATTATAGAAATTCTTCTAGGATGTACTGCTTCTATACTAAAATTTGTATATGATTGGCTTTATGGTACAGTAATAAAGGGAACATGCTTCCTGAGCAAGTAACAGGAACAGAAAAAACATCACAGTGAAAGCATTTTTCAGAGGCCAGTGGGTCTACCTAAGTGTAGAGACCTTTACTTTGAAAACAATGTATAAAACTAGCCTGTCTCCATAAATGCCACATATGTAAAATTTGTCTCTACTCTTCTCAATGGTACTCTGAGACTTATAGTTACTTGATATAATCTATTTAAATAAAGCTAAAAGATAAGTAAAACTTGCAAATAGAATGATGCTAGCACCATCTTTTAGTGACCTACTTAAGGCCAATTACAATCCATAAAGTTTCCTCTCACTCAGATTAAAAACTTCAAACTGAAAAGTATTAATCCAGGAGTTTTTATGTGGAATAACTTTGCCTGTCTCTATTATAATATTGTTTTAAAAAAAGGTGAGCTGCCAATTAGTTAGGGAAAAGATAGATGCCTCTAAATATCTCAAGCTAATGAGACCATCTGTCTTAAAACCCTTTAACTGTCACTAAGAAAGAAAACCTACCTGACAACCATTTATTTAGGCATAAGAGGGCAGTGAGTATTTGGGAACTAAATGTTCTTATACTTTAAAGAATTCTTACGCAGACAAAAGGGAATGATTATAACTACTGTAGAATATTGGAGCTGAATTAAGGTCAGCATCTACAATGTTCTGGCTAAGTGGGCACGCTTTGGGCCATTATAGTATCTGGAATATATTAGTGTCAGGAGGAAAGACAAGGGAGACTGTGAGAAACTGAGAGCAAGGGGTCGGATGATGAAAGTGTTTAAACCTTTCAAGCAATTTCATTTGAAGATTTATCAAGGGGAATGGTGAGAAGGAAAACTGACTCAGACAGTGCAGCTTTTCTAAGACATCCTTGTGTGAAGGAGAAAATCTCAAGTCCCTGTGGCGCACAGCTGGTATATGTAGGGAAATTTGCATCTTAAAGATCTTGTCTTATATTTTTATTACGACTCATTTTCCTATCAGTTTTCTGATAGAGGCCAGACATCCTTTTGATGAATGGACACAATTTTCTGCTGTAGAGCAGGTCCTAAAAGTCGGGGCAGCTCTCTCTCTCTCTCTAAGCCTCTATGATCTTTTTACTCCACGACACAGGCAGACTGCTCTCTAACTCTGTCTTTCTATGGGAAAGAGATGGCTCCCTTGCCTCCAGTTCAATATCCACTGCAAGTCTTACTGGAGCATTAAACGTGGAGACTACATGGGCTGCTAACTTAATTGAAGGAGCGCACAATGTGCTTTGCTAGACTGCAGACTTAGTGGAAGACCTTCCTCAGCAGTCTGGAAACAACAGAGCTCTGAGCAGATGCTATTTCCTCTGGGCACAATGCTGAAAGAGCAAAAAGAAACAGGCAGTGTGCTGCGTCTTATGAGGTCATGGGGGAGTATATGTTTAAGCTCCCCGCAAAGGACAAGCACTCATGCAAGCAATTTCCTTCCTCTATTTAGATATAACTATGTTCCCTACAATTTTGTTGGTATTTCAACAGCAGTAGCAATATTGAAAACATGCTGTGAAGTTTTAGCGAGGTTTAGGTAAATATTCTTTAAACATATGCAAATTATAAAACCCATATGATTGCAAATTGAATTAATACTCAAATATATTAAAATGTGTGTAACATGAACTACCAATTTAAAGATAAACATCATTTATATTAATACTTTTCAGTAACCTGATCTAATCTTTAGAAAATTCTAAGAACTTGAAGATTCTCAAGTACGCTAACCCAGTTCTTACTTGTATGTGTTATGGTTTCTGGTTCTTCATATTATCTGTTTCCATGGTTATGATGTAACTACAGCTTTCTGCAAGATGATGTAACATTTTTTCTTCATTAAGTCAGTTTATGATTATTGGGCTATTAGAATATCTCTACTCTGTTTTCACATTATAGCATTTTATTACCCCAGAGAATAAATTATCTCTATTAGACATAGTCTCTCAACTACGTTGAACATTTCAAATAACAAGCCACATGGGGAATGCTAACTCTGTGCAGACCACCAGGTCAAACAGTCCTCTAAAAATGCTTTCACCAAGGACAGTTTTCATTTTTTCCCTTGGTAATAATATGACATTGAATTTTAATAAAGATCTAGGTTCCTTGGAGTTATATTCAAATCATTAGCATTCATGAGACAAAAATGAAATTGAGATGAAAGAAGAAATCATGATAAAAGTACAATTTCAGATGCTTTCATGAAAAAAAGCTTCCTTTTTTTTCAAATACGTGATTGTTATAATCAACTTAAAGTAACCTTGTCTTGGATTGGAAATTCAATATTCACTTAGCTGTGATATCAATAAAATTACATCATCACTAAATAGGTTATTCATGAGCTATAATTAATTCTGCCACTGTATTGATATTAAGACCATCACCGTCATATTTCCTTCTTTCTCTGTGACCCCAGCCTAGCAGAGGTGAACATACAATTTCAAGATATGCTGTGAGACAATGGTCTATATCCTGTCAATTATATTTTAAATAAATGCTGATTGGCCAGTAGCCAGGCAGGAAGTATATGTAGGCAACCAGGCAGGAAGTAGAGGCAGAGCAATGAGGACAGGAGAATTCTGGAAAGAAGAAAGTACATTCTGCAGCCCTGACCCAGCCAAAGAAGAAGCAAAATGTGACTGCCTCACTGAAGAAGGTACCGAGCCATGTGGCTAACATAGACAAGAATAATGGGCTAATATAAGTTATAAGAGTTAATAAGAAGTCTGAGCTACTAAACCAATCAGTTTATAGTTAATGTAGACCTCTGTGTGATTTCTTTGGGATTTAATGACTACAAGAACTGGACAGGACAAAAAACTCAGACAACAAAGATATTTAATGAATTAATTGTTAATGATGTGATATTAAGGACAATAAGGAGGTTGATCAGAAAAATTATCAAAAATTATATGATTTCCTGTACTTTCATATAACTCTTTTTTTTTCTTTTGTGGAAATGGATATTTTTCCTTCATATACTGTATCCTCATTATGGGTTCCCTTTCCTCTACTGCTCCCAGCTCTTCCCCACATCACCTTTTATTCAGATCCACTCCCTTTCTCTCTTTAATAGAAAACAAACAGATTCAAAAGGATGTTAATAAAATAAACTATAATAAAATATAATATACTCAGGTAAAACAAAATCTGCCACATCCAAATGGGACAAAATAAATAAATAAATATATAACCTAAGAGAAGGCATAAGAAACAGAAACTGGAAGTCACAATATATATGCAAAGGACCTGTAGGGTAAAAAGAGGAGAGAAATATGTACAACTCAAGTAAAAATACATAGATATCATAAGATAAAATAAATTTTGAAGAAAAGGAAGAGGCCTGACATGGCATTATGAGAAAAGAAAACTGCAATGTTGCCTGCCATTCAGTTCATTTTCTGTTGGCCATTTGAAGACATTCAGCATACTTTTCAGAGTGGTTTGCTTCATCAGTGAGACTCCCTTGGAGGAAACTAACTTGCAAGTGGTTATGAATTGGAGATGCTTCTAGATTAGAAAAGCAGTCATGAGTCCGCTTCCCCATTCAGGTCTGGGATTCCATCTGATGCTGAAGACACTGCTTGCTGCCTCAGTCTCTGAGGGTTCATATGTGCATAAATCATGTTGATTTAGAAACCCTGTTTTCCTGCTGTTACCCATCCCCTCTGACTCTCATGCTTTTCACCTCCTTTCTCTTGGTCTCCATGAGCCCCATGGGGAGGCATTTGAAGGAGGATCTTCTTCAGGGCTGAATGTTCCAAGGTCTCTCACTCCACTTTATGTAGGTTCTCTGTATTTTTTCCTATCTACTGCAAGAGGAAGCTTCTCTGATGATTTCTGAACAAGGGATTGATCTATGAAAACAGCAGAATGTCATTTTATTGCTTTAGTTTTGGTAGTTTTTTTTTTGTTGTTGTTGTTGTTGTTTAGGCTTTTGATCTTTTCCTCCTCCTCCTTCTCCTCCTCCTCCTCCTCCTCCTCCTCCTCCTCCTCCTCCTCCTCCTCCTCTTCTTCTTCTTCTTCTTCTTCTTCTTCTTCTTCTTCTTCTTCTTGAACAGTAATAGTTGGCTTTAACGTCGGTCCCTAGGCTATCATCTCGTGTTTTTTTTCTTGGTCACCAAGCAGTGTCAGGAATTGATTCATGGAGTATGTTGAGTCCAGGGGGGGTCACGCAAAGATGAGAATACCACCAAGTCTAATAAACCAGAAGCAAACTTTATTCCAGAAACCAGATCCTAGGAAAACCAGAAGCAAACTTAAAAATAAAAAGTTATAAAAAAAAACTGTGAAACACAGAAGCAGAAGCTTATCAGCTAGCTGAGACCACAGCCAGAGATGGTGTTGGTTAGGCTGTGGCCCTGACTAATTTCTGAACCCACCTTTTATAGCAAGGGCGCCAAGCATTAGGACTGAGCAAAGGAATTTTTACAACCTTACCCTGACACTTGGGTTGGTCAGGGAAGACACTAAAGGGAAGTGAGTGCTAATGTCAATGAGTAACTAGGCAGCCATCATGAAATATGTTTCAGAGCAGATTACAATAAAAATCACTAATTGTGAGAAAACAGATGTCTTTAGCAATTATTCAGAAAAGGGGCTCCTAGTAATACTAGAAGGTATAAATTAGTATTAATTGGTTAATAGGCTGAGAACTTAGAAGTTTGATGGCGGAATGCTTTGCACACTATCCCAAGGTAAAACTCAGATACTGACTGCCATACTTTACAACATCCATTGTCAGAGCTCATCAATTAAACCATTGTACTTGTCCACGGTCTCCTGGTACCTCCAGGTGTAAACTGGAGTCTTAGCCTCTCCTCTGGTGGTGCTAGTTTTCCATAACAGAGACAGTGTCTAACCCAAAGGTCACATATCTCTGTCTCCTAAAGGTTAACTCAGTTCACATCTGTCATTTATCAAGGATGGCCAGGACACTACTCTCAATTTGCAGGGAGAAGCTCTGGCCTTGTAAATAAAACTGCCAGTTGTAAAATGATCTAAGCTGATGGAGGTTTCCCAGGCTTCTGAAGAAATAGCTCCTGTGAATGATTGATCTGTGATCCGCTGAGAAAGTTGTTGGTAGTTTACTTAGGTCCACAGCTTTATATGTCTCTCTTCTGATATCCTAAATTTCTACATTCTAATCTTTGGTGTCTATATTTCTATTTTTATATTTTCATTCTTGTTTCCAGACCCTTCAGAGTAGGCCTTCAGAAAATTGGATATTGGTTAATTACTCCCACAAAATTTGTGTCACCATTAAACTAGCGCATCTTGCATGTAGGACTTTATTGTAGGTCAAAGGGATTGTGGCTGGTTTGATGTTTGCACATCTCCTTCGTTAGTATGCAGAGTACTCTCCCTTCCTAAAGTTGCTATCACATAAGTATAATTAGGTACATTTCAAAATGAAGCCCATATGCCCTTTTTCACTCCAAGTGAGACAATATGGAATTTTCAGAAAGATAATATGAGGAATTAAAAGAAAACTCTTGAGACTGCATCAAACAATGTATAAATCAGGAAAAAAAATGACCATCCTTGTTGTTTTAATTAAGTAAAAAAAAGCTGGCTCTAAGGTTTTTGGCAGCCTGCACAAAAGGTTAAGCGTTTTGCTCTCTTTATCAAGGAGGAAAATATGTTAGCTCTCAGAATAAAGCAGGATTTTCCAGGACTGTCTCAGTTAGCATTAGTATCTGTAGCATGCTCAGTAGGAAGACAACTCAACAGGGCTATTCTCACATACTAAGAAGCAGGTGGTATTGGTTTACTGGGCCAATAATATCAGGACAGAATTTTCTTTCTTTCTGCAGTCTTTCCATTGTGTTCCAGAATAGACTTCTAGGTTTCATCCACCTTACTCCTAGGGAGATTTGATTTGACCTAACAGTTAAGAATATTGATATAATGTCACAAAATGTAGAGTTGAAATTCAGACGGTGTGTCTTTTAGGTCAGATCGAGTTTTGTGCAGAAAAGTCTGAGGTTCTTTTCTGATGAGTGATATAAAATGTGGTAATATGTCGGGACAGAACAATTAAGAAGTCAGTGCAATATACAGTGACAACCCAGCTAGAGAGAGAGCATGAGAGCTAATTTTAATCCTTACACCTCTATAATACTTCCTGGACTAGACAGGAGAGCCTTCTAAGAGTATCCAAGAGCCAAGTGGACAGTGACTATACATTATAAGAATTAAGATGCTGTCATGAAAAGACCTATTTGTGTTCCCATGTTAATCTGTACAAAAATTCAGGTGCCCAATTGGTATAGGAATCTACTGCTGAGAAATTAGTAGAAAGTTGATATTTTGTCCAAAAGGAGTGTTATTAATACTATATAGGTTTAGTAAACACACCTCATCCAGTGTCTTCTTGAGTGTGAGTCATAAAGGTACTTCCAATTTAACCTATAAACATTGCAGTGTATTTTGAAGAAGTTTCCATGATCCTTAATTCACAACAGTTCAATACAGTGATGCATGCAAAATATCTTAAGTTGATTTATTGTTCATTATAATTCTTCTCTAAGATGGAGATAAAATATTCTTAATATTATAGCTGATTCTTACTTGTAAGAAAATCTTTTTAAGTATGAGGGTATTTTTGAGTCCACTTAGATCAAAATTTCATGTATGTTATAATTTAAAAAGATAAACCCTCTGATTGTATGTGCCTTTACTTAACTGATATCTTTGTGCATTTGGATGGAAGAGCACTTGGATAGGCAGCTGTGTTTTCCATAAACGAACATCTGTGTGATGTTAACACTGACAGAGTAGAAAACCCAACTACATGTCATTAAGCTAGAATTACAAAGGAGGTATAACTGAAAGAAGTCATTTTGAAACTGAAATTGCTGCTACTCTGGTTATAATGACTCTGAAAGAGCCACTGAAGAAGTTTCTAACACACACCAAAATTTTTAAGAAATTGTTATCTGAAATGTTCATCTTCTTAATATCTATGTATTCTGAGATGTGAGAATAGACTTTTAAATGCACACTTTGACAAGTGTTAACTGTGCTATTCCTTAGACGTTCCCCTAGAGATGCTGTAAGATCGGTTTAGCAATTGAAAATACATTAAGAATATAACCTTAGAATCAGGAATTCCCTAAACTGAAAATGGAGCAAAGACTGACAGAAAGGATCAAAAAGAAAGGTGAAGTTCAAACCTTTTGGCGGGCCCTGCCAAGGTATGCCACTAAGCAAACACCACAGGAAACCTTTAGTGCCAGAGGTTTATTGGGGGAGAGCATTGAGTGAAAGGCCATGTCATTGTGGGGAGATGGGAGAGGCAGGCAGATAGACAGGCAGAGAACAGCGAAGAGGCTAGAGAGAATGGGCAAGAGAGACAAGAGAGGTAAGGGGAGAAAAAGGAGGCAAGAGAGAGAAAGCGGTGCCTGCAGGGCACTTTAAAGGGATGCACATGTTCCCTAGCTGACAGTAGGATGGCACCGGGTGACAGGTGATGACATAACTGCTTTGGTGGCAGAGGCAAGCTGGTGCTAACACTGGCTGTCTTCAGGGAAGTCTGGCAGGAATTAAGAGTGAACTTGTCAGTGATTTATATCATTCATAATAAGTCAGGGTTTGCAACAGAACATAATATATATATATATATATGACAAATACAGGCGTAATCCTGAATAAATATGTCGATAGAAAATATAAGGGGCTTTATTTCTTAATTTATGTTAGAAATAAGGAAGATCTATATAGACTCATATAAACTGTAGTGATGGCTCAAGGAAGCATAAATGTTATGGAGAAATCCGAAGACCAATCCCATGGCCAAAACCACTGATGTCACAATCCACACGACGGTTCACTGGGCTTTGAAGTTATATCTTCTATTCAGTGATTGACAAAGCCAGTTACATTTCCCCTCATCACGATGCCATCTCCTTGGATACTGAATTCCTTTGTTCCTAGCTTCTTTTTGGCAAGCCAAAAGAAGATAGATCAAGAAAACTTACTCCTTCTCCATGTTAGGGTGGAAATGTAACATATCCTCTTTAGAGATTGCTGGACAGAATGCATTGTATGAACACCTTATCATCTTCCAGCACGTTTCCATAGACTGTCTAAACAACCAATGTTGAGTCCCACATTATGAGAATTAAGTCAAGCTTTTAGGGGATAACTGACTGACCCTAACAACTTAGAATGTTTTGTTCTGCTGTTACATTCCAAAATCTTGATGGGAAACCAGAGCTATTGAAGAATAAGGTCTTTAATCTTAACACGGTGGTACATGTTTATAATTCCAGCCCCGGGGAGGCTAAGGCAGGAGAATCAGAAGTTAAAGGTCAGCCTGGCTTAAGTAATGAGATAGAAAGAAAGAGAGAATGAAGGAGAGGAGAGAGAAAGGGTGGGAGGGAGTGAAAGGAGGGAAGAAGGGAGGAAGAGACACTGTTGTAGAGGACATTAAAATGTTTAGTGTTTTTATGGAATTTCCAAGTGTGCAAAAGACTACAGTTTGTTTTTTGTATGTGTTGTCGCTCTTCCTTCTTTTCAGTTCTTTTTCATCTGTTTTCTGTTTGTTTGTTTGTTTTGGCTGCTGTCAATGTGCTAGCTTTTTGTTTTATTTTAATTTATTTTGCTACTATCCCTTAGAATCTTGTTTGTTTCCTGAGAGACAGAAAGGCAATGGATCTGGATGGCATAGGTGGTGGTGGTGGTGGTGGTGGGGACTGAGAGCAGTAGAGATAGTGGCAACCGTAATCAGCATATGTTACATGAGAAAAAAATCCATTTTCAATGAAAGGAAAAGGTATTGGCTTTTTCATTTTCAATGAAATTTCTTCCTGCCACAGAGGGGAAAAGTATAAACTCACAGCCAGACATTGTGCAAAGAGTGAGTAGTCTTGGAACACTCGGGCTTAAATGGGATGTCTCTATTAAATCCTTCCTTCAGGGAGCCCCATGGAAGAAAAGGCAGAAAGAGTGTAAGAGCCAGAGGGGATGAAGGACACCAAGAAAACAAGGCCCTCTAAATCAACATGATCAGAACTCACTAAGACTAAAGTAGCAGGCACAGGACCTGCACAGGTCTGCATCAGGTCCTCTGCGTATATGTTATGGTTTCCAGTTTAGTGTTTTTATGGGGTTCATCAGTGTGTGATCTTTAATTCTTGTGCATTCTCTTGGGTTCTTTTCCTTCTGCTTGTTTGTCTTGTCCAACTTCAATGTTTTAGGTTTTTTATTTTATTTTAATTTCATTATTCTCCCATTAGACGTTGGTTTATTTTGTACTGAGAGACAAAAATGGAGTAAATCTAGACAAAATGGGAGGCAGGGAGAAAGTGAGAGGAGTAGAGGGAGAGGAAGCTATGATCAGGATATATTATATGAGTAAAAATTCTATTTTCAATAAAATAAAACAAATAAAAAAAACACAATTTTTTTCTGAGATAAAGTCGTCAGTAGTAAATCGTTACTGTTACACAAGTATTCTTCTAGCTCTCAGGCACTCACTATACCCGTATATGCACTGTTCAGCCGATATTTTTGCCACAGTGGATAAAGTGTGCCAGATTACATATGGAATACTGTCTGATTATTTATATTATTTTTTTTTCATTTTTGTGAGTTACTATACATAGACTATTATATAAAGACATCCATTAAAATAACAAAGAATATAAGTCTTCGATATAGTATATCTATCCAAATTTAAATTACAAATAAAGCTAAGAACAAAAGAAGTTGTACTTGCTGAACATAAGGCAGCTTAGTGGTACATAGTTGGCCCTAAGTTTATTGGCTGAATCACTCCTCCTCACTCATCCAGAGTTGATTTCTAATTAAATTTTAGCATTATTGATAAAGATATAGGAACATTGGATGTATTTTACTTAAGCAAACAACAACTTAAAGAGCAAACTAGACACTGTCTTTTCATCATAAGCGCATTCTTTAGATATATGATTTATAAGCAATTACCAAGATGAGAAGCTGAAGTCTAGACACAATTGTATTTTTTCATCCAGCTATTTACAAGGCTAGAAGACATAATTATAGTAATTATTGCAACATAAGACAGTTGGAAATAAAGGTCAACTTTTCCTGAAATATTTTACAATTTTTTAAAATGTAAGAACTGTTTAAGGTGAAATAGTTCTTGTGATCAAGGTTGAAAAATAATAAATTCAAATTTGAGAATCTTTGTGGCTAATGTTTATTCTTTCTTTTAGATTTATTTGTTTGTGTGACAGGACAAAATGTGTTGAGCCTTAATGTGAGACTCTCAAAAAATAGGGAGATTTAGAAGTTAGTAGCTTAATATGACTGCACAAGAAGAAACGGGACATATAAAAATGTGTCATATTTATCAATTATATTTATATACAGTTCTAAACCATGTAATTTGATAGAACCTTAGTTTCTTTAGAGGTGATTTTTTTTCTGTCCTGGGAGAAATTATAAAATAGAAGATGAGTTACAAAATAAAATATGAAATGAATTATGAGAGGGAAAGTCTTTAATAGTTTTATGAAAAATGGAATGCCTCGATTTGACTAGTACGGAGATCTCACTTGGTTCTGTCAAAATAGTGCAAAAAAATTGGCTTCTATTCTGTTGCAATCTTCCTACTTTTGAAAAAATAAGGAAGTAGGTAGGTGAGAATGTTTTCAGCTAGATTAAGGTGTAAGATGTTCAGCTATATATGGTATGTTTTACTTAAGGATAGCATGTTGTGGGGGGTAGAGAAATGGCTCAGTGGATTAAACACACTCTTCGATCTTCCAGAGATTCTTAGTTCCCAGCATACATGTGATGGTCCACAGCCATGTGTAATTCAGTCCCAAAGGATCCAATGGCCTCTTCTACCTGCAAGAGCACAAGGCAGGCATGTGGTATACGTCTACACATGCAAAACACACTCATAGGACAGAATAAATCTATTTTTTGTTTTATTTTATTTTATTTTTTCATTCAAAAATTCAAAAATTTACACTTCCTCCCCTCCTCCCATTCTCCTCCCACTCCCCCATTCCCCCTCCCTCCTTAAGAGAGGGCAGAGAACCCTGCCCTGTGGGAAGTCCAAGGCCCTCCCCCCTACATCCAGGCCTAGAAAGCTTTGCAACCTAATATACTAGGGTCCCAAAAAGTCATTACATGCAGTAGAAACAAGTCCCAGTGTCTTTATCAATGGATTCTCAGTCAGCCCCCATTTTCAACCACATTCAGAGAGTCCAGTTTGATCACATGCTCATGCAGTCCCTGTCCAGCTGGATTTGGTGAGCTCCCACTAGATCAGGCACACTGTCTCAGTGGGAGGACCAACCCCTCATGGTCCTGACTTCCTTGTTCATCTTCTCCCTCCTTCTGCTCTTCAACTGGAACTTGGGGGCTCAGTCCGTTTCTCTGATGAGGGTCTCTGTATCTATCTCTATCTGTTGCCAGTCAAAGATTTTATGGTGATATTCGAGATCATCATCAGTGTGATAGTGGGGCAAGGCCAGTTCAGGCACCCTCTACTCTACTGCCCAAGATTTACATTAAGGGAGCCATTTTAGGGTTGGCAAGAGACTTGGCTCTAGAAGGGATCCCAGAATAAATCTAAATAATAATAAAAGAATAACATGCTGCAGGACCTTCCTCACTTCAGTATTTAATGAATACTTTCTAAGTTAGCAATATGTTAGCATTTTAAGTCTAACCGCTAATGAGATATCATTTTGCTTTTGCATCTTAAAGTGATCCATGAACAGAATTCATAAAATAACTATACTTTGCTAATAATAAGACAAAACATTTGAAATGTAAAATATTTGAACTAGATATTGACCTATTTGTGTGTGGAAAAAAAAAAAACACTCACCATCTTTAGAGATCAATTAAATACAACGTTAGTTAGTTCATAAGAAACCTTACTAGCTTCCCAAGAGAATGTTCAAATTTAAACAAGTTAAAAATGTCACTTTAATGTTCTTTTATTACTTTTTGAAAGAACCAATAACATTCACACTCCTGTGTAAATATAAAAGGCTTTGAGTTTATTAAAAATTATAGAAACCCTGGTGATAAATAGGTGTATGTGTGTAGAAGTGACTGTACAAAACATACTTAGGAAAGCTGGGCTTATTATACCAGGAAAACAAAATAACACAAAGTCTTTCAAAAATGGATGCATGGATACCAACAACAAGTATTGACCTGGTGAGATAGTTCAATGGGAAAAGTGTCTGCCATACAAGCAGGATGACCTACACCCATATAGAGATGAAAGGGGAGACCAGCTCTAAAGTTGTTTGCTAATCTTCACATACACACACACACACACATACATACACACACAACACTAAGTAAAATCAGCAGATGGTATATAGATTTGTAAATATATGCAGCAACAAGCAAGAAAAAGAGGACATGAATTTGCGAGGGAGAATAAGGGAGATCATAGGAGGAACTGGAAAGAGACAATGTGGAAAAGGCTGGAAGAGAAAGAAAAGTATAAATTATATTTCAATTAAATTTTAAATCATTTATACTTAACATAAAAATAAATTATAAATACTCGCATTCAAAATGGATTTTTTAGTAGTAAAATATTGAGATGTTTCTATCTCAACCAACACCCATGCGCACTAAGTGAATGAATAAATTAATTAATTAGTAAAAGGCAATACTAATCTTTTCTGTTAATAACTGAAAGCAAAGAGTGGTTAGAGCTGGAGTAGAGGCATTGACTAGAAGTTAACAGAGGTAACGTCCTAGGATGTTGTAAGCATTTATTCAATTAGATGGTAGTTATATAGATGAATACATTAGTTAGAACACCAAATAATAGAGTTCATATTTATGCAGCCAAAATATCTAAAAGAACCCTCAGTTTTCTAGAAAGATACACATATTTTAGAAAGAAGTAAAACCCCGAATAAATGAATGAAGTGCCAGATGGATACACATACAATGTCTGTTTTAAAGAAAAACCAAACCAGAAAGACAGCAATTACCTGCAATTTAATTTTTAAACATGCAAAATCATAGGCATCTAGTTCTATTAAATTACAAAGTTAAGTTATTAAGTTTTAATAATTGAGATGGCATAATATGAGCCACATTAGTAAAGAAATTGGTTAGTAGGTAATGGAACTTCTCACAAAGTTGGTAACCAGCACATTATTGCATTGAGGCTCACTCTACAGGAGTGAAATCGTATATGGAATTATAAACCTTAGCTGCTACCTTGGGCTAGTGAAGTAAGGGAACTTAAGGAAGAACCTACAAGTGCCACTTTGTAGACCAGTAGACCAGCAAGAATCTGGCCTATAGTAAGTTACCATTTTAAATAAATATTTTTTTTCCAAAAAGCTTTTGTATTAAACAGTACTGCAAAAACTGAGTTAAGTCTTGGAAAACATATCTATATCTCATAATTTACATAAGTCATTATTTGTTTAAGATTAAATGCAATATTTAGTGATAGAAGCACTAAGAGCAATCATGAGATAATTACTTTTTAACTTGAAATTACAGAATATTCTTCTAAAAGCGACTTAGAAGCTTAGAGGTCATAATAGAAAAGATTTAAATAGAAGCAAATTTTTTTCCATATTAAAGCACTTTATTTGCTAAAATTATCTCATATATAGTTTCACAATAAAATAAAGTAATACACTTATGCACCTGTTTTCACTTAGTACATTTAGAAAGATTGCACATTTGATTGCAACATTTCAGTTCGAAAAATATGCTCAAATGCAACTAGACAACATAAAGCATGTTATAAAACCTATAGAGAGAAGTATGGCAGCATTTATAGGAATGAAAGATGTAATGAAATTTAATTTTACAAAATTTACCTTAAAGACATGTACACATATGTAAGTGGTTCATATACAGGTCATATCTGAGTCCTGATGAGTGTTATTTAGGCCTGTTTTTCAATTACATCTAACACTGCATGAAGAAGCCAGAGCATAAGACTCATTCTGGAAAATCACTTTTCTTCTGTGTATTCTGGAATGGAGAGAAGAAAGACACAAATTAATGAGCTAGCTAGAAATATGCTTAATCTATTGGCCAAACAGTATTACAATTAATACAGTTTGTGTGATTATTTCAAGTCTGGGCGGCCAGGAAATGAACACGCAGCATCTGACTACACAGGACTACATAGAAAGTAAGTTCCTTTGAATTTCTTAGGTATTAAATATCAATCAATCAACATTTTGTACATACATCTGATGTGGGAGTGTCATATATCAATCTATTGATTTCATTGGTTAAGCAATAAATAAACTGCTTGGCCCTGATTGGTTAGAACATAGGTGGGTGGAGTAAACAGAACAAAATGCTGGGAGGAAGAGGAAGTGAGCTCAGACTTCACGCAGCTCCTCTCAGAGCAGGACACACGCGATGAAGCTCCAACCCAGGATGGACGTAGGCTAGAATCTTCCCGGTAAGCGCACCTAGCGGTGCTACACAGATGATTAGAAATGGGCTAAATTAATATGTGAGAATTAGCCTAGAAGAGGCTAGATAGAAATGGACCAAGCAGTGTTTAAATGAATACAGTTTGTGTGTTGTTATTTCAGGCATAAGCTAGCCAGGCAGCCTGGGTGCTGGGGACGCAGTTCCGCTGCTCCTATTACAACATACATCAAAGGCCATTCTGAACTATGCTTTCTTCTGAAATTGGAAATTTATGGTCAAATGTTCCTGAACAGAAAGATGGAAAATAGTGTGATTTCCAGTGTACTCACTATATGCTTTTTCCAAACAGCACATGGAGTGAAGAACATATGTAGGGGTGTTGTCATTAGTCTGGTTGTTTGCCTTGTGGATACAACGTGGCTATCACTTAAGCTGAATAGCCAACCTTGTACTATTGAGAATGCATTTTGCTTGTCTGTTTATTTCTACATTTGGCTAAACGTACAATGGAAATGAAAAGTTTAACTTGTTTGAAATCGAGCTAGTCCTTTTAAGCTTCCCATTTGAGTGTATCTTATCTTATCATCCTTTATTCATGCAATGATATAGAGGATGGTAATAAAACAATAGACAAATTAAATGATTGAAATAATAAGCCTAAATATATATTTCTAAATTAACAATATCTGAATCCCACTTGAAAGAATCATTCTCCTATTTGTTATTAGGAACAATCATTGTTTTACTTTCCATATGTTTTACTGAATTTCTGACAGATAATTCTAAAAAAATCTTAAACAGTATTCTCAACTTCAAATACTACTAGGCAATCCATGAAATGAAATTTAAATTCAGAAATTTAGTAACTTTAGGTTATCTTAAAATATATCCAGGATATATTTTAGAAAAAAGTACATCCTGAACTGATATACTTGCTGAATAAAGCCAGTGATTACTTCAATTCAGTTTCTAAAAATCAATTGAATATTATTTGGTTTCATTCCAAACATCTTGATCATCACAATTATTATTTTTCATTGATCAATGGGTATCTAATAGGAGATATTTTCTGAACTGCTACAAATTCTTCTCAGATTTCAAAGAATAACTAAAAGCAAATATAATTAATTGGAGTGGACCAATATTACCCCTTTTCTTTGAGAAGGATTATAAATAAACAATATTTTGAAAACATTTCCTCTCTATTGAGGCAGAGAATTGAATGTGCTTGCTGAAGTTAGAGCAATCTGAAATTCAATTTGCTGGCTACGGATCTACTTCAGAAACATGTAGGTTAAAAAAAAAGAAAAAGACAGGGATAAAGATTTATTCCAGCACATTTCTTGGGCCTCCAGCTAATTCATTTTCTTTCTCTTGGCTTGCAGTGTAATAGCAATATATTGAAAACAAATAGGAGGAACAAACTAGTGTTTACAGGTTGTTAATTGACCACCAGTCTGAAATAATATTCTAGCCTTCTTTCTTAGAGCCTTTATAAATCTATATAATGAAAGCACTCACTGATCATGGAGAAAGTAATAAATTCCTTATGAAATTTAAAAATGCTCAGACTTTTTTTTAAAAAATGTAACTTTTTTCAAATCAAGTGCTAAAGTTATAAAATGCTTTAAAGAGGTCAACTTAAATGTGTTTTTTCAAACCCTAGTCTAACAAATCCTTTCAAGTTTTACTGAGGGCTGGGGTGGCACCCAATAACACTTTAGTGCTTTTTCACATATGAGGTCCTGTGATAAATGAAAAGTGATAGAAAGAAACAGTGTGTAAGGAGATGAGAGAATAAAATTTTATTCTGTGATAGACTTTACCATTTATCCAGAGTTCAGTTTCCAGCAACCACATTCAGACACTCACAATCACCTGTAAGTCTAGCACCAGACGATCCAATTCCCTCTTGTGGTCCCTACAATCACTTGTAATCATGTGTAAAAACCCACACACATATGCATAGATATACACATAACATAAAGCTTTAAAAAATAAATTATTCCAAAAGAAGACTTTCTTACAGGAAAAGGTAGGAGAAACCTACCTAATCCTTCCTTGTTTCCCTCCATCTACTTCCTTTCCTAAAACTCTTTTGAAGGCTTTTTCTAGGCTTCTCTTAGTGGGGTGGGTGGCATACACTGTGTTCATGCCTCTCACCTTCAGTTGGAGAGAAAACAGAACAGTCTGAGAAGTACAGTTGAGAGTTTCAAAGTTTGGGTGGCCATTTTGTCATCTGCTTATGTGGGTTTTTTTATTATCTATCTATCAATCATCTATCTATCTATCTCTATCTATCTACCTATCTATCTATCATCTATCTGCTTATTTTAAAGGAGCACTGCTTTATCACTTGGATTTTTAGCTCACCATTGCTCTATGTTCACAAAGGTTCTGTTTTCTCGAATGTGTTTTAACATTACAATGAAGCATTGTGAAATGGGAGAAAACTTCTAAAATACTTATACTGTAACAACCAAGTTGTTTGCATTCCTTAAGCCTACCCGGGGCTGCTCACATCTGAAGGTAACGCATAACACTATTGACAGCTTTGGAAATGGAACTTCATAGGAATCACCTTCATCCAGGCCCTCAATACTGCCAATCTTATCACTTTGTTAGCTCTGTAAGGTCACTTAGTGGTCATTACCTGATTTGTATAATTGGCTATACACAACTTCTGACATCTTTGTTTCCGCTTGGGACCCAGGAGATTCTCTTGTTTATTATGTCTGATAAAAAATGTTGAAACTATAGGGAAAATTTTCATCCTACTTGAACAATACATAAAAGATCCTTTCACTTTCTCTTGTTCTGAATGGGTGGCTACTCCTTTAAAAGTATCAGTTCTATGTTCGAAATTGTTCGTTTGGACAAAATACCTAAGATCTTTTTACAGTCCTTATGTGTAAAGCATAAGAAATTATCACATCTCATAGGCTATTATGAGTTGTAATACAGTTTTTCAGTATTGGAGCAGTTGTTCACCTAAGTAGCAGGAAATTGGTTACTTATGGTTTACTACATGGAACACGTCATATAATGTTGGATTATATATGTGTATGCACACACATACACACACATATGCAGTCTACTGTTTCATCTGCATGCTTCCATGGGCTAGGACGCTGAGGTCTAAGATGAAAACATGGTGATTGATGATGTGAGGCACCTAGGCCTGCATACTTAATATTTACATGTAGATGAGGCTTTACTTTAGTTTATTTATTGAAGATGAGAGTCCTCTGGCTTGAACAGTAGGTAGCATCTCTCTTATTTCTTAGTCTACCTCCCCAAGCATCCCAACAAGTTAACAGATTCTAAAACACTACAGGAACTAAGCAAATTAAGTAAAATATGTTATCCTGCTCAGAGCATGGAGGCTTATATATCCAGTGAAAATAAGAATAAGGAATCTGTAAAAATGATGGAGTGTCTAAGCAATGTGGTCATTGTAATTTTAGTTTCATTGTTCCATGTTGCATCTCCATCAGAGCTAAATAGAATGATCTTAATGTCACCAAGACCTGAAAAGTATAATCTTGCTTGTCCTTTTCAGAACGAACACCAAAATGCAGTTCTAATTCATATGAAAGTACCCCTCTTCATTATGAGACCAGATCTGTGTAAATTCTCCACCATCACTGTAGTAAAGGCCAAAGGGTCCTGTGTTTCTGGCCTATTCTACAGAGAATCACCATGTGTAAAAAAAGAATCAGTGTTCTATTAATTGTACAAAACTGTACGATCTGAATAACACATACACTAGAGCCTTGCTATAACAGATTGCACAAGATGTGAGGTAAATTGTTCAGAAATCCCAGTGATGTTTGCAGAGATCCAGTGCTAAGTGGATCAAATTAAAAACCAAACTGTTTCTCATTGCATTTGTCACGATTTAGAAGAAAGCTGAAGAACAGCAGGCCTTCTAAATTTTTTAGGGGATAATTTTTGAAGGTGGGAAATCCATTATGCAGTTAGATATAATAACAAAGATCTACCAAGTGACCCAGACAGGAGTTCACAAAGCGTGTTATGCTAGCATCCAGGTATCAGTTGATGTGACCGAGAATACCACCATCTCATCCTTATTTTCATTGGATGTTAGCCTTTGTTCTCTGAGCAAGCTAAGACATTGATTGAGTTTCTGTTGTATCCCTCGTTGGGAGGAGGCTTGGAAGTTTCAAAGGGAAGACGAGGGTCCAGGAGGAGGTGGCTGTCTTTAGCAAGCAACTGTAAGGTTTTGAGACAAAGCCTAACCGAGGCAGACTGCAAAGAGAAACTCAGGTAGCCTCCAAGGGTGCCAGCATCATGGGGGTAACTGAAGAGAGGTTTTGGGGATCTGAGGAGTCACAAATGAGTGCCCACAAAGGTGGGCAGGAAGGGAATAAGTCAAAAAGGAAACATAGTATGAGTGATACAGGAACAATTTTTATAACTATAAATAAGGCTATTTTTTCTTTCAATTTCTTTAGGTTATTTCTTTATTAGATGAAAAATTAAATGTGAGTTTTTCATACACAACCATGCATGAAGTCAAAGAAATTACTGTCAGTCCAATGCACACTTACTATACCCATTACTTGTAACCATGGGCTAGACAAAAATACGGATAATGCAAGTTGATTTCTCTGAACAGCCTATAAATATCTGACTTTCAAAAACAATGAAAATATTCATAATACTATTTGCTTATATCTGGGACAAGCATATTATTTTACTTCTGTGTATAAGTTTGTTTAGTAGGGGTAATCGACCTATGCCTCTCAACCGAAAGTTCTGGCCCATGATTATTCTGGTCACTATAAGATAACTGAAAATGTGTTCTTCTTACATTTAATCAATAAAAGCAATTTAACTCTGTAATTAACCTTTGTGTAGTAACTAAAATGATGTAAGAATTCAAATTTGATAAGAAACTGCTCTTGCTTCCTTCTTCCAGTGAAGTGTTAAATTCAGCAGCAAGGAGGCACATATAATTTGATAATTCAGTTGTATAACTCCGTGGCTTGGGGTTTTTGATTTCTGAGGCAGTGCAAGCATTTTCTTTTTTTTGAATTCTTTTGAGTCCTTTGGAGATTGGAGTTCCTTCTTATTTCTTTCTCTGTTTTTAATTTCATATATATGAACTGTCTTTACATCATCACTTATATCCCTGTCATACCTACAACTTCTCCTACATCCCCATCTGGCTCCCACTCAAATTCATTTATCTTCTTTTAATTATTATTATTACATATATATAATGCATATTCAAATGAATAAATACATAAATACAACCCGGTGAGTCCATTTAGTGTTAATAAAAACCATAGTTTTTGGATAACCACAGTATCAAATAGCCAATTAAGGAGTTCACACCTGGGGAAGATTAATTCTCCCTCTCTCAGTAATCAGTAATTGCCTATAACTCTTTATATAATGATGGAGTTTCATGACTTAAAGTTATCCAATTTACAGGGAAACCTAGTACCACTGCTTACCAAGCCAGTATAATTGCTGTGTGTATTCTTAATACTTATCTGTACACCACAACTGGGTGTAGTTCTTACCCCTCCCCTTCATCAAAGAAGCTTCTTTTCTTCAAAAAGTGCACATTCTTTATTGAATGCCTCCGATTCAAAATCCCTTTGGCCCTGACAGATGACATAATTCTATCACCCAATTATATATTTCCATATTTCTACTAAGATTAACTTTCAACCATTCTTTACAGACAGAACCCGAATGAAGCACATGTAAACTCTTTCTCCTGTAGTATCTCAGATAAAAATCTATCCAAAGACTTCTTTCTGCCTGCCTTCTGTCAGTAAACATAAGGAGAACATGGAGACCCAGTAGGAAATGTCAGGCTCTAAGGAACACATCTCACTTTCTTACTTTCTCAAGAACGATATATACTTCATTTTGGGGCCAAAATTATCTCAGAGCTTGTACCTTGAGGCCTACAGAACAGAGAAAAGCCTGGCTCGAGTTTGAAGAATAGTTCAAAGCTACATGGGGAGGGGAGATGAGACAGCAGCAAAATCTAGGTAGATGCCCCTCCAGCCTGAAGCAGGGGTTGACTACTCTCATTGGCTGGAGGTATCGCCACGTAACACGATGTCCCTTAACCTATATATGCTGACATTCACAGTAATAAACTGAGTTCAAGCTTTGACTTCACTTCCTATCGCGTCTGATTATTCTACATCGTGGGTACGGAACTAATTGTCCTGCATCGTGGGGCTGCAGAATGGGCAGATAGCACACTCACTTTTTTCTAGGGAATAAGGCTAAGGAGGCCACCAGGTGCCCAACGTGGGGCGACTGATCCCAAGGCAAAGTGGTCGGCCAAGGTGAGTGGGACCCCACAGTGGGTAATGCAACATCACACACACACACACACACACACACACACACACACACACAAAATGATCCAGTGCTTAAGGTGCTGAGGTATATTGATGTGGGAGTGTCATATATCAATCTGTTGATTTCATTGGTTAAGCTATAAAGAAACTCCTTGGCCCTGATGGGTTAAAACATAGGTGGGAGGAACAGAATAGGATGCTGGGAGGAAGAAGAAGTGAGGTCAGACTCTGCTCTGCTCCCAGGGAGACTCGACAGCTCTGCTCTCTGGAGCAGAGACGCCAGGCTCCGCGCTCCCAGGCAGCTCAGACCCAGGATGGACATAGGCTAGAATCTTCCTGGTAAGCACACCTTGGGGTGCTTACACTCATTATTAGAAATGGGCTAAATTAATATGTGAGAATTAGCCTAGAAGAGGCTAGATAGAAATGGGCCAAGCAGTGTTTAAATGAATACAGTTTTGTGTTGTTATTTCAGGCATAAGCTAGCAGGCGGCCGGGGTGCTGGGGCGCAGCCCTGCCGCTCTTATTTCAACAGTATATGCTACTCTCCCGAGGCCTAGAATTGGCAGACCACAATGCAATTCAGGTATGGGAGGATATAATTACCCTAGCCTTCTGGGTACCCACGGGGAATCTTTTCTCATGGGACATGTGGAACTGGGTGGAGACTCTGGCCAGGGAAAGGAAAAAAACACTTATAGATCTCTGCCATTGCGATTCTGTACAACTATTACAGCCATTAAGGCATGTTTTCACCCCGCTGCTCTGCCTCCCCCAATGATGGGTAAGTAAAAGATCAGAGACCTGGAGAGGTCTAAGGAATCTGAAAATAACCAACTGGCTAGAAGGGCAGGGGAGGAGACAGGCAAGGAGCAGGAAAAGGTCAAAGATCTGGAGAGGTCTGAAGAATCCAAAAGTAACCATTAACCAAAAGAATGGAATGAAGGAGACAGACAAGAGGGAAGATCAAAATGACGCAATTAACCGAAGAACAGTCCCAGGGAGAAGGAATACAGTGGCAGGCAGAGGCAAAGACAAAAAGGAAAGCAGATATTGTCTGTGACGAGGAGTATCTGCCTCCTTATGCCCCCAGCTGCCCTGTATAGGATAAAATGGGAGAGAGGAAGAGGACAAATAAGGGGGCTACATTCTTGCTAGGAGGAAATGAACATACCAACCTCCGTGAGGAACTGTAAAGTTGGGGCTCTCACACAAAAACATGGGCGGAGCCTCCTGGGGATCCAAACCTTACTTATGCCGAGGCCTATAGGGCTAAGGTTTACAAACCTTGAGCCTTCCCGGTCAATGTTGCTCCCAGCCCTAATCACCCTCTAACCTGGTATCCTTGGGAAGCTAAGGACCTGAAATAATTGAGGAGGTAGTGGCTGAGGATGGACCCTTCTTCAGGAAGTAGCATGCCATCCTTGAGTCCCCAACGACTGGTATGCTCTGGCTAAGGCTACTCAGGGGGATCCCAATATATTAAACGGACAGCCTTCTTTAAGGAGATCTGTCGCACTAGGGCATAGTCCAATAGAGCAGTCGACCCTCCCCCCAATTTCCATTACTATCTCATGCTAACTGGTACGGGGGAAGGCTTTTCCATTGGGATCCAACAAGCCGCAGTTGTGGCTCCATATTGAGACCAAGTTAAACAAGCAGGCCTGGAGGCCTGGGCCAAGCTATAGGAGGGACCCGCTGTATCACCTATAGCTTGCACAATGCAAAAACCAGGGAGCCACTTCCGGACTTTATTGTTCATGTGCAGACGAGCCTTGAGAGGAAATTGTCTCTTTAGGAGACATGCCCTTTGGCATATGACCCTTTTATGCATGTCCAGGAAGCAACTGGACTACGTCCGCTATTAGAAACTGCTGGGGATGGGGTCTCCTGGTTGCTATTGTTCTTCCTGGGAATGTGAGCAGACTGGGACTGAACATTGGATAAAACAACGTGGAGATATAATGATCTCCAGGGTCTCCCAGGTACCCCTATCCCAGAACCCCCTATATGGAAGATGAACTCAATTTAGACATAACCCTCTGATACTAAGGTTTACAGATCAAGGGAAGAAAAGAAACCTATAAAGGTTATCTGTAAAGATGTGGTAATTGAGGCTATATCAAAAGGGATATGAGCATGCTTCGAATGGAGATACTTCCTGAGGACCATCCGAGGAGGGTCTTTACATACCTTACCCCCCCCCCCATCATCTATCCCTAAGGTATCTTTCACCAAGTCACTTAGAAATGTAGGGGCATTAGGAGCCTCACCTTATTTGATGGAGGCCATTTATAAGATGGGGCCTTTCTGGCTTTAAACCTTACTTACCCTGAAGCCACTGAGGTCTGTTGGCTTTTCTTACAGCCATTATTTCCCTACTTTGAAACTTTTGGGGTAAATTGCTCTCATGAAATACTAGATAAAGCTAATATTTTTTTAATATAATTTTTTATTGAAAAAAAAATTTCCGCTTCCTCCCCGCCTCCCATTTCCCTCCCCGTCTCCCTTTCCCCACTCTCCTCCCTCTCCTTTCCCCC
>NW_026067940.1:120959-143021 GCF_014885135.2 Alexandromys fortis | reverse complement strand
TGGGGGGAACTTGGGAAACAGGATGTTTGGGATAAAGGAAGGTTGGATAGGGGAGCAGGGAAGCACATATCTTAATTAAGGGAGCCATCTTAGGGTTGGCAAGAGACTTGGTGCTAGAGGGGCTCCCAAGTGCCCAGGGTGATAAAGCTAATATTTATAGATGGGAAAACCCCGAAATGGGGCAATAATCGGGACTGACTATCCCCCTTTGGCGGATGTTGAACGCAACTTGTGTCTCATACAGCAGACACCCTCTTCTTAACTTGTGATGTGGCTAATGGGTCTATAGCTTCATGGAGGGTGCCCAAAGATCATGGGTATTTTTGGATCTGCCAAGAGACAGGGGTTACTTCTTGCCTGCCTGGCACACTGATCATTCAGCATAGTGATACTCGCCTGTTTGCATTAATTTTCCTTCATGTGCTTTACCACACACAAGAATTCCTAGCCTGAAGGCATAAGAGAGAGTCCATAATGGCCCTGGCTGTCACCACACTGATGGGGCTAGGGGTGGCCAGGACTGCCCTGGGCATCTCATCCCTGGTGATTTTATGATAAGAAATAGGAATAACTCACAATTGACAGCAACCTTAGAAAACACAGAGACTGCATTACATTATTTACAAAAGTCTTAGGATTCCTCGGCAAGGGTAGCCTTACAAAATAGGAGAGACTTGGACTTGCTGTTTATGGTACAGGGAGGAATTTGCAGGGCTCTTGGAGAAGAATGTTGTTTCTATGTGGACCATTCCGGGATAATTACAAGAACCCTAGATGAGTTAAGAAAATATATTGATTTATTTAAGTCAGGGACCCCCTATGAGACCTGGTTTAATTGGTCCCATGGCTTACCACGCTCATCTCTTCCCTAATTGTTCTATTGGCCATTTGTTTATTGATCTGTCTTTTTGGCCCATGAGTTCTCCAAAGGCTGAAACAAGCATTCCAAAAACAGATACAACAGGTACAATTCATGACCTTTTGATTATATTATGATAGGCTCAATACATCTCACCCCATGGGTGAACTCTCAATTTGAGGGTATCCATGCCAAAACTCTGGAAAGGGGTAGCCCTGACCCATACTCTCTCCCTAGTGGGTTATTCTATTTTGGTGACTGGGATAGGGGGTGGGGTATCAAACAAAAATGGGGGAGATGTTGGACCAAAATTATTTCAGGGCCTGTACCTCGAAGCCTGAGAAGAGAAAAAAAGCCTGGCACAAATTTGAAGAATAGTCTTAAAGCTACCGAGGAGAGATGAGATAGCAAAATCTAGGTAGATGCTCCTTTGGCCAGAAGGAGAGCTTGGCTGTCTCTCATTGGCTGGATGTACCCCAACATCATACGATGTCACTTAACCTATATAAAATGATTCTGACAGTAATGAACTGAATTCCTACTTTGAATTGACTCCCTGTTGCATCTGATTGTCCTACATTGTGTGGCTACTGAACAGTGCACTCACCTTTTCCTGGGGAATGAGGCTAAAGAGGCCTGGCACTTCATCTCTCATTCAGCT
The DNA here is from genome assembly GCF_014885135.2 of Alexandromys fortis. Lineage (NCBI taxonomy): Eukaryota > Metazoa > Chordata > Mammalia > Rodentia > Cricetidae > Alexandromys > Alexandromys fortis. The sequence continues at coordinate 141,501 of NW_026067940.1, read as the reverse complement.
TCATCATTGTGACATATAGAATAGGCTTCCAGTGCAGGAAACTCTCAGCTCTGAAGAGAAGCACATTTATTAGGAAACAAAGGGAGTTTGTTAGGGCTCATCAGAGTTACAATTCAGGATACTGATGATGTATTTTAAGGTGCTTATATATCCCAAACAAATCAAAGAAACAATACTAGGAAAAGGAATTAAAAACATTCTTTATAAAAGAGATTTTAGGTTGGCTCAAGTAGTATAGCTGGTTGTTTTGTAAGAAAGTGGTTGAATAACTTAAAAATAATTCACAGAGCATTTTTCAGAAATGCGGTAGAAATGAAATATTTGGTAAAATTGATAGTGCCATTTTATTTTATTAATATTTACTATGGCACATTTTGTCATTATTTTTAAATGTATTATTTTAAAATTATTTAATATAATACAGCACTTATGCTCAGAGAAGTTTTATACATCTTCAGTTTTCTCCATATTTTTCTTTGTACTAAAAGATTGATAAAAATTGGTTGATTTAGGCTAATGGAAATTGCTGTTCACACAGTAACAAATCACAAATGGCATGTTTCTCAGAAAACATCTCATCTTATGTGGTGCATGATTGTTTTACATTTGAAATTATGGGTATCTACCAATGTAAAGTTGACTGGAATTATAAAAATATCACTGAAGTCAATTGGAAAACAGAAGAATTTAAAGAATGCTTTCTTTTTAAAAGTTGTATGTTGGGCCTGATGAAATGATTCAATGGGTAAAAAGATTCATTACTGCATACCCTATGTTCAATCCCTGAGACTCAAATAGAATAGGACTATAATCAGCTATCTCAACTTGTCCTCTGACCTCTGTCACACATGTATCATGGCATGCATGCAAAAGTGAGAAACACACACACACACACACACACACACACACACAATAACTAACCCTTAGAAAAACAGAAGGGATTAAGTTCAAAATGCTTAGACTAATAAAACCTCTGGGGAACTTCAAACCAGAATTTAACTTTGGAAATTTGTAAAATACTTCTCTCTCCGTGGTTCTGACATCAGACATGGTAACTACTCATCACAGATCGCTACTGAGAGCTGAATAGTTGTTGACTGTCCAACTGAGATGGGCTCCCAGTGTAAAATACACACCAGATTTTGAAGAAGATTTTATTATCAATTAACTTGTACCATATAAAAAGAAGCCTCAATAGTTTTATGTTGCAATTATAACAATTATTTTATGCTAATATTCTGACTGAAATATGTCAATAATAAAAAAGAAATACTATATGTTATCACATACATGCCAAAATCATGCAAACTGGATATTGAAACAGTTATCTGGGACAGGGACTTTTATTTTAGCTGATAAAGTTTTTATAAAACTGTGCAAAAAAGGTATAATTAATCTTGATACTTATACTATACACAAAAGAATTATTGAAGGGCACATTTCATATTTTAAAAATTCTTAATAACTTTTTATGAACCTTCTCCACTGTATTTTACAATATCCATTGCCTAATGGCAACTTTTATTTCGTAGATTTATATATGAAAAATCATTTTAAAGATTTCACATAGTTAAAAATTATTATTTGATGTTGAAACATAAAAACTAGACAAAAAATCAGCCAAGATTCCTCATCTTTGCCTTTCTTTTTGCATCTACTTGTATTTGACAGCAAATTGGAAATGCAAGCTTATAATTGCACACATAACTGGGTTTCTTTTTCTGCTTGGCAGTGGACATTGCAATTACCTGACAGAACTAACTCATGCAATTGAGTACATGTGAAGGTAATCTGATATGATCTTCTACATAATGTGCTAATTTACATTATTCTTTTTTTATAGATGGAAAAAGTAAATTTTGATGATATGGAGCAACTGCCAGGGATCTCCAACTCAGCATGCGTGTCTAACTGATGTCACTGCTTATCAGTTTTATGAATGTCAAGATGATTTAGTTTAACTCAAGTCTGTTTGTGTTGGAAATAGCATCATTTAGTTTGATTTTGTGAACGAACCCGTCATTTTTTGTAGTGATAGGAAGCGGTGGGGCTGTGTCCCCCGGCACCCGGCCGCCCGCATGGCTCTAGCTTATGCCCTGAAATAATTACACGGAAACTGTATTCTTTGAAGCACTGCCTGGCCCAGCTAGTTCCAGCCTCTTATTGGCTAGCTCTTACATATTGACCTAACCCATTTCTAATAATCTGTGTAGCTCCACGAAGTGCGCTTACCAGGAAAGATCTTAACCTACGTCTGTCTGGAGTGGGAGAATCATGGCAACTCTCTGATTCAGCTTCCTTCTCCCAGCATTCTGTTCTGTCTGCTCCGCCTACCTAATTTTCTGTCCTATTAGGGCCAAGGCAGTTTCTTAATTAGTTAACCAATGAAAGCAACAGATAAGACACAAGATAAAAGATCAATTTTTTCCTAATAAAAATTATTCTTGCATGAGAAATATTTAACTCTATACATATTAAAAAAATTAAATTTATAACTCTTGGATGCATATGTATGGTATGTGTGTATGAGTGTAGGAATCCCATTGAATAGAGGGAGGAAGTGTTCTATGAGCCAGGGGGAGACAAGGTTGTCACAAGAGAACCCACAGAAACAAGTAACCTGGGCTCATAGGAGCTAACAGACTGGATCAACAGCTAGAGAGCCTATGTGGGGCCAATATAGGCCCTCTATGTATATGTGACAGCTGTGTAGCTTGGTCTACTTGTGGGCTCCTAACAGTGGTATCAGGGCCTGGCCCTAACACTTGAACTGGCTTTAGGGAATGCATTCCTCATACTGGGTTGCCTCACCCAGCCTTAATACAAAGGGAGAAGCTTACTTAGTTCTATGTCAATTTCATATTCCATGCTTAGTTGACACCCATGGGAGGCTTGCCCCTTTCAGAACAGAAAAAAAAGGAGGAGTAGATGGAAGGGCAGAGAAGAGGAGAAAATGGGAGGAGAGGAAGGAGGCAAAACTGCAGTCAGGATGTAAAATAAATGAAAAAACTTTAAATTATTCAAAAATATTATCTCACCCTATAATGTGAAGAGACCAGGCTCTCCTTAGGGAAAAAAATCTTTGTAATCACATTAATTTAAACGTTCCATTTTACCCATGAACTCAATTGTAGCTTTGGCTGTAGGCACAATGTCCACATAAAACCAAGCAAGCCAAATTTCCAGCATGGATGGAGAAGTGACTAGCCTTTAGTTGAGGTGCTATCGAAAATGGATGATTCCAGGTGAGGGTCTAGTTTTTCTGTTGTTTTGGTTTTTTTTGTTTATGCTTTTAAATATATGGTTCCTGAAGACTTTCTGATGGTCTAATGAGTAGCCCAATATTTATTCACAACAGCACTGTCTGGACTCAGTGGCTTTAAAAAAAAACATACATGAAGTTGGTAGAAAAAAAGTCTTTATGTGAGTATAGGTGGAGTTAGAGAGAATGGAGTCAGTGAAGGATTTAATTCAAACACATTATGTTCATGCATGACAATTTCAAACAATAATCTTAAATCAATTATACAATGAGAGAATACTTTCTGCAAATGCAAACTCAATTTATGTATTTTTCTTTCCACAGAATATCAGACTGTATTTAATGATAATGTTTGTCCTTTGGTTAGATATGGTCAATCTTTGCCTCTAAAGTGGTCTAAAATTGTATGTGATTCATTTCTACCTGGCATCAGTAATGGTGTGTCTCTTTTTTAAGCTCCTGTGTTATTGCTATTGGATGTCACTGTTAAGCAGCTATTAGTGAGAAATACACCTTCTACTTGTTCCTACCAATATCAATCTTTGACATCTGATAAAATGAGAGAAAAGTAAAGGGATCTTCCTCTTCAGAGTATTTTTTTTTTTATTTTCTCAGAGTTTCTTTGTGTAGCCCTGAATGTGCGGGAAATTGCTCTGTGTTGTGCCACAATTATCTCAGGGCCTGTACCCCGAGGCCTGTAGGACAGAGAAAAGCCTGGCTTGAGTTTGAAGGATAGTCTTAAAGCTACTGAGTGGGGGATGAAATGGCTAAACCCAAGTAGACACCCCTCTAGCCAGAGGGAAGGCTTGGCTATCTTTCATTGGCTGGAGGTACCCTCACATCACATGATGTCACTTAACCCATATAAACCGATGCTCACAGTAATAAACTGAGTTCCTGCTTTGACTTGACTCTCTATTGTGTCTGATTTTCCTGCATGGGGTGCTGCAGAATGGGTAGATAGCACACTGACCTTCTTCTGGGGAATAAGGCTAAGGAGGCCTGGCAGCTCTGTATGCCAGGATGACTTCTAACTCAGAAAACTGCTGGCTTCTACTTTCTGAATGCTGGGATTAAACACATGCACATCACTGCTAGGACCTCTGTAGATTCTTACTGCTTTCTATTGTAAGTACCAGATGCAGAGACAGAAAGAGTGCTCAACAGAGCTTAGATTAGTTGGTCCTTAAGTCAGAAGATCTGTGTTTGTAGTATATTCTGAAGGTGTTCTCTGTTCTGTACAGGAAGGATTGTGGCCCAGAACCTCTCCATATCTAACTTAGAAGAAAGAGGATTGTGTACTTCCAGGCTTAGTATAAGAAATTGGGCATATCACATTGTTATCATGGCTTAGATCTTTTTAGATGGCATTTCAATACCTTGAGTGAGGATGTTTTCCTTATGACCATAGACCTCTGCCAGCTTGCAGATTCCCTCAGCATGTCTGGTAGGTATAAGTAATATATAGTAATGTTCTCTGTTCCACTACATGAAAAGAAACTTTAAGTCAGCTTCATCAGATGTGATGCCTGTCCTCACCAATTAATAACCTACCAGCCAGTGTTTGACCCAAAAGCATTTGTTTTGAAATTCCTCAATTATGATGATATGCATTGCTTTCTTTATGAGTTCACTAGGTTTCCAGGCAGTGGGGAGAGGAAAGTTCTCCCAGACAGACACACCTCAAGAAAATCAGCATTTAACATCTCATCAGAACTCTTGCCAGTTTTTCTTTTCATACAGTAAACTCATTGAATTGAAATGTTTTAAGTGAAAAGAACTTCCATCGGTGTGGTAAAACCATCTCTATTCTGTGGCTTATCATTTAAACTTAAAACTCTTAGTCCATGGGCTTTTGTTCTTTAACTTTAATGTGATTTCAAGGGCTCTTTTCTCTCTTAAACTGTCATTAGGAGCTTTGGAGAGCTTATGTTAGAGTAGAAAGAAGGCACAATCCCTTTCTTTGTATGTCGGCCTCCCTCTAGAGGACATCTTTTCTGAATACTTTTGATGACAATATACCGAAGAATGTCGTGGGTATACGAAATGAGTAGTGTGGTTTTAGGGGTGATCTTTTGGGCCTTTAAAATCTCATTGCTGCACTGTTGCATTAGAACAAGGAAGTGTAGAGCAGTCCAGTTACACTAAGGCATCCAGAGAGAAAAGCAGACTTGATCTGAAGTAAATATCTACTTCTCATTCCTAATAGTAGTAGCTGTCCTGTGAAGAACAATGTCCATTTTGATGAAAGGATTATTAACACATCTTTGAACAGCTGTTCACTTCTCTTCCTCCTTTATGATACTTTTTCACACAGTTCTCATATTAACTTCCTGACTAGCCCTTTCTACCTAGTCTTCTTTGCCTCTTTATCTTTTTTCAAATTAAAATGCCCTAATCCTAACACATGGAGTACTTTCTCATTATTGTCATCCAAATGAACTCATATGCTTCCCCATCTTTAAGTAACCTAAGAGTGTAGTAACTACCAATCTTTAATTTCTAAATTGAGAATCTGAATACACACTCATTTTTATCTAATATATATTACACTAATATTTTATTTCCTTCTAATCAAATTCACTTTTCACTAAACACACTTATTAATCATCCTAACCCTACATTCACATCTCAGTAAAGGTATTTTATTCATACTATGATTATATCTTAGCTTATTGCATATACATTAGCCAAAATTCATTATGTTATTTCCAAGTTCAAATATTTTGGTATTTAGAACTAGTGGATAACTGACTCAGTAAATCATTTGCCACTCATTCTTGAAGACCTGAGTTTGGGGTTCTAAGCACACACCTAAAGACAAGGTACAGCAACTCTGGCAGTAATTCCAGTGGTGGGTGGAAAGCAGAGGAAGGTAGATCCTTAGAGTTCGTTATCTGGCCAGCATTACTGAACTGAGCTCCAGGTTCAGAGAGACATGCGATCTTTAGCTTCAAATGATACATCTACAACACAACTTCCTGTTCCCAAGGCTCAAGGATCATTTCAGAAGAGCAGGCAAAATCATTATAAGATGTGGGCCCCTGGTCTCCCTTACTCCTGGGGTGCATTGGCGGGGACAGTTTGTTATTTGTTAACTAAGCTTCCTGTGTGTTTCCGTGCTATCCCTGCCCCACCTGGTGATTTAGCTGCAGGCAATCTTCTCCATTGTTAACTAAGCTTCCTGTGTGTTTATTTCCCACCTCCCTGAATGGTGAGATCTTTGTGCTGCAGTTAGGTAGAAAAGGGCTTCCCCAAGTCTGAATAAACAGCATTCGCTTGATCTCCTATCGAATGACCCTGGTCTCTGTGTCTTGTGTTCAATCTCCAGGCCCTTGCCCGGACTCGCATTCGGTACAGTTGCGCGCGAACTGTACCGAGGGTATAACACCAAAACCGGGTGTTACAATAAGAGTTGTGGAAGGACGGGTGGTGGTGGCGCACACCTTTAATCCCAGCACTCGGGAGGCAGAGGCAGGCGGATCTCTGTGAGTTCGAGACCAGCCTGGTTTACAAGAGCTAGTTCTAGGACAGGCTCCAAAACCACAGAGAAACCCTGTCTCGAAAACAAAACAAAACAAAAAAAAAGAGTTGTGGAATTTTCTGTGACATTGTCTCCTAGAAATGTCAGTAGTCAGAAGCTACACCCATGAAGTCTCATCAGCATTGCTGCCTAAACATGACTCAAACAAGAACACCACCAGCAGACTTACCAACATGGAATGGGAAAAGCTCAGGAGGCTTCAAAGAACTACAGGCAACTAAGGAGAAAATAGTCTTCTGTAGGGAAGAGCACACCAATTGATTATCCAATACCAAATGGTCATTGCTGAAAACGCATATACAAGTAACATTATACAGACTGAGCAAGTTGTATTTGTAGAGACTCAAGTGCACACATGCACACGTACACACACACACACACACAGCAGCAGCATTTAATGAATTCCACTCACGTTTGTATTAATTTTGTTTAGTTATTGTTATTCAGCTGTGCTATTATGATTATAAATTTTAGTTATATTTTTCACCATTTCACACTGAATATATAATTTCTAGAGCTGGGAGAAGAGAGGAAAGAGGAAGGGAGGAGAGCAGAAAAGAGGAAAAAAGGGAAAAGAGAAGGGAGAAGAAAGATTTTCTTATAATACTTTACCTACAAATCCTCTAGTACCTTGCTAGTTCCTTCATGAGTACAAAAAGGGTATGATCTCAGCTAAGTAGTAGAGTGTATATAAGCAACTATAGATTTGACTCCTTGTTAGCAAAGTTTCTCTGTGCTCCAGCATTCTCTCCCGAATAACCACACTGAGACTTATTAATTATAAATGCTCAGCCAATAGCACAAACTTGTTCCTAGCTAACTCTTACATCTTAAATTGACCCATATTTCTCATGTACATGCTGCCATGTGACTTGGTACCTTTTTTACAGTTTGACAAGAGCTGTTACTGGTGAGATATCTGAGGACTCTACATCTGGATCCACAAGCAGCAGGAAGACAGTGAGACATTGACCTAGCTTGAGTATCTGAGACCTCAAAGCCAGCCCCTAGGGACACACTTCCCTCAACCAAGGCATAACTACTCCAACAAGCCCACATGTCCTAGTGCTACTCTCTATGAGTCAAGGAGGGCCATTTTTATTCAGGCCACCATAAGTACCTTCTTCATTGTCCTCAGTGTTACATGTAGTTATTTTATCTCAGATTTGGCCATAAATGATGGCTTTCAATGTTTCTCTCCAATAAATATCAAACAATATATCTTTTGTTTACAACAATGTAACTGTGCCAGGCACTCATCATAGGTGCCATTTGATTCTCTGAGTAGAAAACTATGGGACCTATTGAAGTATTTGAACATGGCTTGTTTTAATTTCTTTGTATTGATTTCTCAAATATAGTCTTATCAGTGAAGACATTTTTTTATCATTTACATAGAATAATGCCATCTCTACAATGCTTTTGCATATCCTACTTATCCTCCTCTATTTTTGTTTAAAAGGCACAGTACCAACTACCATGTTAAATAACTACATGCTTATTTTTAATGTAGTATTAACTTATAGGCTCATACTTTCTCAGTTTTCTGCATAAATAAACCAACTTTGATGCATACTTGGCTGTCAGTATATGTTTCAGAAATAGCTCAATAAATGTTTTTGAAAGGATGCCTTTAAAGGAATTAAGGTCAATGGTAGAGTTAATTAAGATGCCACTGTAGAACACAAGTGACTCAGTTTTCAACAGAGAGGTAGACCTGGAATATATACATGCATGCATGCATACATATATACATACATATAGAATATGAACCTAACATATGTGCAATCATATATATGAATATATATATATATATATAGTCAATGAATTAAGCTCTGAGAAGTATCATAAATGACCGGAGTTCCTTTTTTAAATGAGAAATAATATGAAGGCCTAAGAAGGTGAGCCTAGTCCACTTTGTCTGAAGGTCAGAGAGTTTTAGTTTGCTCAAAGTTGTTGACAACAATTATGGCTACCCACCCTGACCTAGGCATGGTTACTTGGTGTTTGGGGCATTAAGATGGCCAATAGAGGCAGATCTACTCCACCCTGACATAAGGTCAGAGAATTCAAGCATACTTCTGCTCCATCTTTTGAAATAGGAGGTTTGACCTGGGGAGTGGCTGCCTTCAGGATACTTGGTCTAGGGTGGATTTAATGGCTAAACAACAAAATGCTTTTCTCAAGAACTAATGGCTTGATGTCTCAAAGTATTGAAGCAAGAAATTGTCCTACTGGTCCTTTGTGTCATATTAATGCAGTCATTTGCATTCTTCCCTCTTTTGTATTGGGGTATAAAAGTGTTTGGAAAACTAAACACAGTTTACCTAGATTTTCCATATCCAGCTGGCCCTCGGATTGTGTTTTCTTGGGAAGCTGAGGAAAGGAAGCCTGAAATGGCCCTATCCTATAGCCATACTGAAGAATATCTTGCATATCACCATAGAACCTTCATCTGGTGATGGATGGAGATAGAGACAGAGACCCACATTGGAGCAGTGGACTGAGCTCCCAAGGCCCAGATGAAGAGCAGAAGGAGGGAGAATATGAGCAAGGAAGTCAGGACTGCGAGGGGTGTACCCACCTATGACAAGGTGGGGCTGTTCTAATGGGAGCTCACCAAGGCCAGCTGAACTGGGACTGATGGAGCATGTGATCAAACCGGACTCTCTAAATGTGGGTGACAATGAGGGCTGACTGAGAAGCCAAGGACAATGGCACTGGGTTTTGTTCCTACTGCATGTACTGGCTTTGTGGGAGCCTAGTCTGTTTGCCTGCTCCCCTTCCTAGACTTGGATGGAGGGGGGATGACCTTGGACAGGCTGGGAACCCTGTCTGCTCTTTGGAATGGAGAAGGAGGGGGAGGGGGAATGGGGTAGGGGAAGGGAGATGGAAGGACGGGAGAAGGTGGAAATTAATAATAATAATAATAATAATAATAATAATAAAAAGAAAATAAGTCTGAAAAAAAGAAAACTAAACACAGGCAAACTCATAATTCAGAACTTAGAAGTACGAATTCAGCATTCAGGTTTTGCTGAGTTGTCCTCTATATACTATCCTATGTCTCTGTGATTCTTATCTCTATTCCTCCTAACACTTCTAATCCTCAGGCCCAATGTACAAACCTGTCATGGCTAGGATTGCAGCAGTAGTGACCCCCAAAAGGCTGCCCATGACCTATGGCAGCCCAACGTGGTGTGGCTTAAGACAAAATAATATAATATGATCCTAACATATATAGAAAGGATATGCACAATTAAATTTTAAGATATATATTGATGTCCAAACTAACAAGATTAATTGCACAGTATGTTATCATTTTTAAAGATCAAAAGTATTAATCAGAAGAAAGGTTAAGTTTAGTTAGCTAGAGAAGTATACAAATGTGAGAATTATAAGAGAATAATTAATCATTGCTTATATCATTACTTGTCCATAAGACATTATTTGCTGCCTCAGTGACAAAAGAAGCTTAGCTTTGGTGGCGTTTGTAATTGCTAACATTGATCAAAATGGAAATTTCTATTAATCTTTGTCCAAAATATTATATTCAAATCCTGAAACTTTATAACTCTAGGTCCACTATTATGCATTTTACAAGAAAGCTTTCTATAGGGTTTTTTATTCTCTCTCTCTCTCTCTCTCTCTCTCTCTCTCTCTCTCTCTCTCTCTCTCTTTCTCTCTCTCTCTCTCTTGCATTGTTTAATTTGAGACTGTAATTTAATATCTACATTTCCTCTTTCCTTTCAATCCTTCCATATACTTCTCACTCTCCTTCAAATTCATGAAGAAATTCTGTTTTCTTCTGTTTTTATTGCATGAATATATGTGTTTGTACATACACATATATTCCTAAATATAACCTGCTGGGTACATATACTGATACTTGTGCGTGTGTCTTCCAGGCTGACAGTAATGTCACTTTAAGAGACAAACCATGCCCACTCCATCCCATGTCTACTGAGGCAGGCAGATCATCCTTCCTGCTTGCAGCCTGAATCTCTTCCTTTTCTGTCTCCCTCTCGAAGAGACAGCTTCTGTCTCTCCCTTCTCTCTCTCTCTCTCTCTCTCTCTCTCTCTCTCTCTCTCTCTCTCTCTCATCTCCCACTTCCCTTCCATAACCCACTAAATAAATCTCTAACCTCACTCTGCATGGTGTGCCTATCCATGTCTCTGTCTCTCGCCCTCTGCCACATGTCTCCTTGCCCAGGACCAGCCACCTTCAGAGACCTGCAGCATGGTCTTGTGCCATGCACATCTGTCTGTCTCTTCTTGTGGCCTGCTTCAATCACTCTGTTGAATGCACTGTCCCTACCTGGGACTGGCTGCTCTTGCAACCTGCTGCCTGCTGCCATATGGCCTGCTGCCACCACTCGGGACCTGAAACATTGCCAGGGATCCTGCATGCTGAAATTTTGATCATTATTGGATATGTGTCAATTTTTCCAATTTGGAATGAGAATGGTTACTTTTTTATTCCAGATGAGATTTGTACTTTTTCATAGCATTGAAATTATTAAAGACTACAAAGGCTTCTAAAATTGGACTGAGTGTATTTTGGCATTATGAATTGTTCATAAGCTCATGAGGACTAAGGGTGAAAGGTTATGATAAAAATAAGATATTTGGGTCTTAAGTTGACAAGAGGTGGAGTTGTAATGCTTAGTGTCCCTGCTGAGACAATCCTCCAGCTTCACTTGGGAGGGATGTAGCCTCTAGGCATGCCTGTGACAGATTCTGTTGAGTAGATTGATTGGATTAGATCGAATGGATGGGAAGACCCACCCTAAAGGTAGATGACAAAGTACACTCCCTGAGTGAGGATTCTGGACTGCAGAAAGTAGAAAGCCGGATGTGAGCATTAGGATTCAACTTTCTCTACTTGTTAACTGCAGTTGCCACATAACCAGCTATCTCAGCTTCCTGCTGTGGTGACTTCCCTGACAGGAATGACTATAAATAAACTAGTACTACAAGCCAAAATGAATCTTTTCTTCTTCTCGTTGCATTTGCTGCATCATCTTATCATAGCCATAAAAAAGAAATTGAACCACATGGGCATTTAGATCTGTTTTCTATATACAAATTTCATTTCTTTCAGGAATATACTCAAGAGTAGAATAGCTACAGCATATGGTTGGTCTATTGTATTTTTGAGAAATTTACATATTGTTTTCCATAATGACTACAGTTTATTACTTTCATGGGGCCTATAGTTTGAGATATGTATAGGTAAGTTCAATTTTTCCTAGTTTTACCTAAGCAAGACTGGAAATTCTCAAAAGGGGGCTTTATTCTTAAACTGAAAGCATAGACTACAAAACATGAAATACAATATAGACACACACACACAGAGCATAATACAAAAGGCAGTGAATTACTTCTTTTTCTTTTAAGGTAATTGAAACAGAAAACAAGAGCTGTTCTGGCAAGCGAAACCTTACCATTATCTTTTCTTCCTTAAAAGCTCCCACAGGATTTCACTCATTATTTTTTCATGAATTAGCTTCAGTATGACCATTTTGTCTTCTAAAAATGTGCTGTAATTTTTCAGTGCTTTTTCATGCTGGGTTAGCTATTCTTTCACCAGAAATCCATATTCCATCCGTGCCTAGAAAAATGAAGTTAATTATTGAGCGTGCCTAGAAAAATGAAGTTAATTATTGAGCAGAAGATTCATCCTGTGAGAAAACATCTCAAGCCATTGTTTATATCATAACTTTTGAGCATGATTTCCATATTTATTTACCACTTAATTATAGGAAATTTCTTTCTTCTTTCACATTTATTGAAAATATTTTTTCTCATGCGACTTACCTTATTAATGTATACCCTCCTCAATTCCTCCCAGTACTTCTCTTCTTTCCCTTCGATCTTGATCTGTCCCTTTCCTGTGTCTTAGAAAAAAACCAGGCTTCTAAAGGATAATAATGGAATACAAAATAATAAAATAATATACTGTCGGATGAAATATAAAAAGACCACATTGGGGCTATACAAAAGAAGCAAAATAGAAGAAAAAGAGCCCAAGAGAAGGCACAAGAAGCAAAGGCCCACCCATCTGTACACTTAGAAATCCCATAAAAACACTAAACTGGAAGACGTAATATATATGCATAGGACTTGTAGCATAAAAGGAGAGAAAAATATAAATGAAATAAAAAATGAAAGATAAAGTAAACATTTTTTTAAAAAGGAAAAAAAAATCCTTGATTTGATGACACTCCGACACTCCCTTGGAGAAAACTAAACTTTCATTTGCAAGTTGTCATGAATTGGAGATAGTTTTTTGATTAGGGATGGGGACTTGTGCCCACTTCTCCTTTCAGCTTCACAGCCCAACTGATGCAGACCTATGCAGACCCTGTGCATGCACCCTCAGTCTCTCTAGTTCATCTGTGCATCTTTATTGCTGTTTTAGAGAACCTTGTTTTGTTTCTGTTCTCAACCCTCCCTAGCCCTTGCAATCTTTCTGCCTTCTCATCCATGGGTTCCCTGAGCCCTGAACATAGAAATTTGATGGTGACATCTCATTTAGGGCCGAGTGGTCCAAAGTCTCTCACTGTCCACATAAATGTCTGGCTATGAGTCATTATATTACTCTCCGCATTCTGTAGGAGGAAGATAGCAGATCAAAAGTCAATTTATGACTGAGTCGGTGTTTACATTTTTTCTTTAGGAGCCTGCAGAACACCTTCCTGTACAAAAGATGCTAGCATATAGGCAAAAGGCTCTATGACAGCACCAATTCAACTTTTCCACATCCAATGAGTTGTGTAGGTGTTGTCAGCAACGGGGCTTTGATATCAGTTTGTGGAGAGACACCTATATTCTTGGCAATAACCTGGGTTGTTTAGAGATACCATGGTTTCCCTTTGGCCATAAACTCAATTAGATATAATCCAAGTAATCAAGATCATTTGGTATCAAGAGATGACAAGATGAGGCTCTGCCTCCCCATTATTTGGTGATATAATTTAGATTGCCTTAATACATACACAAATGTGCATGGATGTATTAGGAAGATTTTGCTGTATTAGATTTCCATACTAGCCCTCAAATGGCCATTAATTATAGCTGTGTCTTCCCATATTCCCTCCTTCTCCTTCCTTTTCTATCCTCCCGAGACTTGATCTTCTTGTTCCAGTCTTCCCCTTACACCTATAGCTATCTATTCTATTTCCCTTTTTTTAGAAAGATCTATATACTCTCATCCCTCTCTAGTCCCTTCATCTATACCTAACCTCTTTGGTTTTGTGGGTTGTAGCTTGGTTATTGTGACTTACCTGATAATAGTCACATATAAACAAATGTCAGTTTTGTCTTTCTGGATGTAGGTTAACTCATAAAGGGTGATTTATTTTTCTACTTCCATCAATTTTCCTGTGAATTTTGTGATTTCATATTTTTAAAAGTTGAACAGTATACTACCTTGTTGTAAAAAGGTGCCATATTTTCCTTATCCTTTTATCAATTGATGGACATCAAGGTTGCTTCCATTTTCTATCTATTATGAGTAGAACAGCAATGATCGTGGTAGAGAAGGAGTCTCTGTGGCACAGTGAAGCCTTCTTTGGGTATCTGTCCAACAGTTAGGTATACCTGGAGAGAATGTGGAGTAAGAAGAACAACATTCATCTGTTGCTAGTGAGAGTGCAAACTTGTACAGTGACTATGAAAATCAGTGTGGCAGTTCCTAGGAAGATAAATCCAGCTATACCAATGTTGGACAGATACTCAAAGGTTTCTTCATCCTGCCACAGAGACTCCTTCTCAACCATGTTCATTCCTACTCTATTCATATAAACAGATATTAAATGCAACCTAGATATCCATAAATTGATGAAGGGATAAGGAAAATTCAATATGATGCAGTTGATTAACATATGGGGTTTGAGCCAATACCACACTATTTTTATTACTATGGTTCTATAGTATAATTTGAAATTGGGCATAGTGATAATCCATCCGTCATTTTATTATTCAGGATTATTATAGCTAATCTGTTCTGGGATTTTTGTTGTTGTTATTAGTGTTGATTTTATTGTTGAATATGTGTCTGCTTGTTTCCATATAGTACTTATATGGAAAGTATATAAGGTCAGTAAAAATGATGTTAAAATTTTGATCAGGATTAAGTTGAATTTATAGATTGCTTTTGGTAGGATGGTCATTTTTATTATTTAATCCTACTGACCCATTAGTAAGAAAGACCTTTACATCTTGTAGTATCTTCTTAAATTTCTTTCTTCAATGTCTTAAAGTTTTATCAGAAAAGTCTATTTATTTTATATTTTCTGAATTATTGGAATGTAGGTTTTCATTTTTTATTTGTTTGTTTGTTTGCTTCTTTGTTTGTTTGAGACAAGATTTCTCTGTCTAACAGCCCTGGCTGTCCTGGAACATGCTTTGCAAGCCAAGCTTGCCTCAACTTCACAGAAATCTACCTACCTCTCCTCCCAAGTGTTGAGATTAAAGGCATGTGTCACCAAGTTTTTAAAGAGTG
Source organism: Alexandromys fortis (assembly GCF_014885135.2). Taxonomy (NCBI): domain Eukaryota; kingdom Metazoa; phylum Chordata; class Mammalia; order Rodentia; family Cricetidae; genus Alexandromys; species Alexandromys fortis. The sequence goes on along the minus strand of NW_026067940.1, from coordinate 126,186 downwards.
TCCTTATGATTCTGTGGGTTTCTTTAATGTCTGTTGTTATATCCTCTTTTTCATTTCTAATTTTATTAACTTGAATATTCTCTCTGCTCTTCAGCTAATTTGTCTAAGGGTTTGTTCATCTTATTGATTTTCTCGAAGAATCAACTATGTTTTATTGACTATTAGTATTCTGTGTGTGCATGCTTCTATTTTCTTGATTTCAGCAATGTTTGGTTTTTTCTTGTCATCTACTCCTTTTATGTGTGATTTCTTGTTGTTCTTGAGCTTTCAGTTGTGCTATTAAGCTTTAAGATCTCCCTACTTATTTTGTCTGTCTTAGTTCTGTTAATGTGATCCATAGAACCATACTCATTGTGTCCTATATATTTAGATACTTCATGTATTCATTTTCATAAAACCATGCTCATGGTGTCTTATATGTTTAGATACTTTGTGTACTTATTTTCATTTAATACTATGAAGTTTTTAATTTCTTTCTTAATTTCTATCTTGATGTCTTTTTCATTTAGGAGTTAATAGTTCAGGTTATGTGAATTTGAAAGCTTTCTATTATTTCTGTTGTTGCTGATAGTACGCTTTATTCTGTGCTGGTCAGATGGGATATAGGAAGTTATTTCAGTTTTATTGTATATGTTGAGGTTTGCTTTTTGTATGAGGTTAATTTTGAAGAAAGTTTCATGAGCTGCTAAGACAAAGGTATATTTTTATGTGTTTTGATGAAATGTTCTCTAAGTATGTATTAGGTCTACTTGGCTTATGATATAAAATAACTCCAACACTTTTCAGTATATTTGTAATCTGGCTGATCTGTCTATTGGCCAGAATGGGATATTGAAGTCACCCACTCTCAATGTGAGATATATATATATATATGTATATGTATATATATATGTGTGTGTGTATGTATACATATAATACATATATATGTATATATATCTTACTTAAAAAGAGAAAACAAACTATATTTTTTGCATACCAATCCCAGTTCACATTTCCTTCTCTCCTCTCATCCCTACTACCTTACTACCTACTCCTCCACCTACCTATCCACTCCTCAGATAGGATATGGCACATTGTTTCTCTGGACAAAGTGTCTTATGGAATCTCAAATAATGTTGCTGGTTAGAATAAAACAATGAGTAGGTTAAGAAAACTTGAAGGAAGTCTAAGTTGATCCATTGGAGATGGGAACAGAGAGAAAGGCTGCAACAGGTAGTCTTCAACAGAGCTGGGGATAAGACTGGAGGGTTGGATTTGGAGAAATTGAGGGAAAGATGAAAATCTTCCATTAGCTTACATGTTTCCTTGGCCTAATTAGATGATGATGATGATCATGACATGATTTGAAAACTGTTTTACTAAATGAGTTTCATGATCTAGAACTACTTTATTTTTTATATTCTCTGTAATTGAAAAGTCAGTTGATTTATCATAGCAAACATAACCTTTCTTGCATTATTAAAATGAGGATATTTGGCATAGTGTTTGAACCCTAAAATTCACTAATGTTAAATTTGATTAATAATAATCATACATTTTTGGGATGCTCTATTGTGCTTCAACATGTACTCCCTACAAAATTAATTAACCTTCTTTTGTAGGATGTAAATTAAAAATCCTCCCTTGTTTTCATGGAGAGATATGTCCAACAACTTTGAAGATATCATAGATTGTTGAGCCATTTGGAAACATATAACATGGTTAATTATAATCACTGTCTGTGTAATATACACAGAGCTTATCCTGTGTATCCTATCAAAATGTAAGTTTGTACCCATTAGTAGTTGGTTTGATCCCCCCCACTTTCACCAGCCACTGTTAAGTATGCTTCTACTTCCTGCTTCTAGGAGCTTGACTGTTTAAGATAAGCATGTAGGAGAAATCACATAATCTATGTCTTGGCACCTGGTTTGTTTCAGTTTGCATTATTTTCTCCAGATCTCTATGTTTCAATGACCAATAGAATTTCAATGTTTTTATTATTGACACATATCACTCCATTGTGAATTTGTACTCTATTTTATTATTCATGTGCAGATGGACACCCAGGATGTCTCTGTATTTGCCCAAGGAGAACAGTGCTACAATGAATATGGAAATACAGATATCTTTCAACATGATTTCAAATATTTTAGGTCTAGTTCCAGCAGTGAACTGTAGTTCCAGCTGAATCTTGTAGTACTCTTAAAAAACACAAACACAAACAAAACAAAAACATTTGTCCTTATTTCACACCAACTCCACTAATTTATATTCATTCCCTCAAGCCATGTAAAAGCCCCAGTTTTTCATAGCCTTGCTGTATCTTCTATCTTCTTTCTTCTAAGAGTGGTTTTAATGGAAGCACAACGATTTTTCACTGTTGTTCCCATTTAGAACTCTCCAATAATGAGTGACCTTAAGAATTTTTCCTTGCACACATTGACTACTGTGCTTTTAAGAGGTTCCTATTTAGAAATTGTTTTTTTTTAATCCAATTATTACTTTATTACCGAGTTGAATTCCTTAAATATTGTGGACATTAACATCTTATTAAATAGTAGTTTGAAATTTTTTTTTCACTCTCTGTGATGTCGTTTTGCCTTGTTGCTTCTTTGCTAAGTAAAAGCTCTATGGTTTGAGTAATTGCATTCATTTGCCTGTTTTGTATTTTAATTTAACTTCTTCTCTGAGAATTCCATTCATGAACTCTATATTTATATTATCTCCAATTCTCCCTCTTTATCCTCCAACTTTTCTCATTTCCCCGCCTCTTGGATTCATGACCTCTTCTTCTTTGATAAATATTGCTACATATATATTCACTTATATAAACACAGCCTTCTGAGTCTACTTATTGTTGTTCATATATGTGCATGTATAATGTGAACCACTTGGAATGTTGTAGTGTTTCCTATGATTTCTTTTACTAGTTTTATAGGTTGAAAACTTTGTGTTTGAGATTATTTTTTATATTTTTTATTTGTTTTCCCTCATATATTACATCTTAAACAAAAGATTTCCCTCCCTCCTCTCCTCCCAGACTCTCTCATCAGCATATCCCCTCCCTACCAGATCCACTCCTTTCTTTTCCAAAGAGGGCAGGCCTCTCAGAGATATCAAATAAACAAGACATATTAAGTTATAATAAAATAAGGCACATCCCCTCATGTTAAGGCTGGACAAACAACACAGAAGGAGGAAAAGGCTCTCAAAAGCAGGCAAAGAAATCAGAGACACCCTTCCCACTTCCACTGTTAGTAGTAGCTCAGGAACTCCTGTTGAAATAGGAGTGGCGGGGCTGCGTCCCCAACACCCCGGCCGCTTGGCTAACTCATGCCCGAAATAACAACACACAAACTGTATTCATTTAAGAACTGCTTGGCCCATGAACTCTAACCCTTACAGGCTAATTCTCGCACCTGGACTAGCCCATTTCTAATAATGTTTGTAAGCACCCCAAGGTGCGCTTACCGGGAAGATTCTAGCCTAAGTCCATCGTGAGTTGGAGTTGCCTGGGAGAGCTGAGCATGGCGTCTCTGCTCCAGCAGAGCTGTCGCTTCTGTCTCCGGAAGCAGAGCAGAGTCTGACCTCACTTCCTCTTCCGCCCAGAATTCTATTCTGTTTACTCCTCCCATCTATGTTCCAAGCCATGAGGCCAAGCAGCTGGTTTTTTATAACTTAACCAATGAAATCAACAGATTGATATATGACACTCCCACATCAAACTCCCAAGACACAACGCTATAACATATATGCATAGGACCTAGGTAGGACCCATGCAGGTTCCCTGATTGTTGGTTCAGTCTCTATGGGCCCTGTTAGTTGATTATGTGAGCAGTTTTCCTGCGGGGTCTTGACACCTCTGGCTCCCAATCTCTTCTTCCTTACAATCTTCTGCAGGATTCCCCAAATCTGCCTATTTATTTGTGGTGGGTCTCTGAATCTGTTCACATCAGATGCTGGAAGAAGCTTCTCTGATGACAATTATGTTAGACACTGGCTAGCTACATAAGTTCAGGCTCCATAGTCCAGTCCCCATTACTAGGAATCTTCGCTAGTGTCACCCTCATGATTTCCTGGGAGTTTCCATTGCCTTTAGTTTCTAGCTGCCCCCAAATGCCATCCAATTTCTGCAGTCTTGCCCAGTACTCTCTTCCCAGCTCTTACCCCATCATCTAGTCCTTCCTATTCCTATCCCCACCTCCTCCCAGTCTGCCTGAGAAATATATTCTTTTTCCCCATCCCAGGGAGATGCATTCATCTTGAGTCTTCCTTATTACTTAGCTTTGAAAACATTTTTATATGCATTGAGTATATGAAAGATAGTTGATACACTTTGCATATAGAGTTATTTCATAACATTGATCAAAAAGAATGTTTTTGCCCAGATGCAAGATCTTGTTTCCTCTGCCAAAAATTATTTGGCCTTAAGAATATATAATATATATGTATTTCTATGTTTTCTATTCTATTGCATTGATACAGGTGCTTTTTTTAGCTGAATGATATCTCCACTTAATGATGTATATTTCTATATATTTACATTACATTTTAAAATCAAATGGTGTGGATCTTTCAATTTTTAAGATTTATTTTTATTGTTTTTAATTGTGTATATGAGTGTTTTTGTTGGGGTCCATACATGTGAGTGCTGATGTCTTCTAAGGATAGAATACCAAATCCCCTTGAATCTGGAGTTGCAGGAAGTTGTAAGTAATTAGATGCAGATGCTAGGAACTGAATTCTGGTCTTCAGCAAGAGCAGTTAAGAGAGCTCTTGACAATTGAGCCATCGCCCACTCCCTGATGCTTTTAGTTTTAACTTTTGGCTCTATATGGCCTTGTTTTCATACTAGTTACTCACATAGGGATTATTCATGTTTCCAAGAGGATTTGTTTTTATATTTTAATCCTCATTTTCTAGTCTAAGAATTAGTATTTGAAAGTTGTTTTTAATCCTTAAAATGTAGGGAACACAAATTCTTACATAACAGGCAATTTGAGTCCGTATTCCTTTTAAAGTTTTTTTTTATCATAATCAGGAATTATCAAAAATCTATTTAAATATAGAAACATAATGAGTAAATAAAAAACAAAAGTTCAAGATATTTTATGCTGTTTGTGGGTATCGTGAAAGGTGATGTTTCTCTGATTTCCCTCTCTGCTTCCATATCCTTTGTGTATAGGAGGGCGACTGATTTTTTGGAGTTGATCTTGTATCCTGCCACAATACTAAAGGTGTTTAT
>NW_026067940.1:106169-119592 GCF_014885135.2 Alexandromys fortis | reverse complement strand
GGAGGGGGGAAAAGGGAGACCGGGAGGGAAATGGGAGGCGGGGAGGAGGCGGAAATCTTTTTTTTCAATAAAAAATTATATTTAAAATAAAATAAATAAATAAATAAATAGAATATAAAAAAAAGTTCATTCAAAAAAATTTGAAAACCACACAACTTTAAGATGATTTTACTGACAAAATATATATTAAATTACTGATCTCCTATTGAATAATAAAAATCTGAAGCCCATAGCAATCATTTATAAAGCTCAGCAATACTGAGAAATTGTAAATAAATTAGAATACTTTTACTTTTACTCTACAGAGTGAGGGAAAAAACTCTGGTGTGTGTGTGTGTGTGTGTGTGTGTGTGTGTGTGTGTGTTTGTGTGTGTATGTGTGTGTATGTCCCACTCTTGTGCATTTTTATTATTCCAAATGATAATAATACTCTATCAATAACATTAATCTAATGAAGATTTTTTTTTAAAAAAATACTTAAGTATTTTAAATATTTCTTACCTTCAGTAAAACTTACTATAATAGGAGGAGGGGGCTGTGTCCTGCCGCCTGGCTAGCTTAACCCCTGAAATAACCACACAGAAATTGTATTAATTAAATTACTGCCTGGCCCATTATATCTAGCCTCTTCTTGGCCAACTCTCACATGCTGTTCTAACCAATTTCTACCAATCTGTGTTCACCACAAGGTCATGGCTTACCAGGAAAGATCCTCACCTGCATCAGTTTCAGACGAAAGTTTTATGGCATCTGCCTGACTCTGCTCTTCTTCCCAGCATCCAGTTCTGTCTGCTCTGCCTACCTAAGTCTGCCCTATCAAAAGGCCAAGGCAGTCTCTTTATTTAACCAATGAAAGAAACACAGAAACAGAAGGACCTCCTATACCAACTTATAATACTGACTGCTAAGTGAGATAATTCCTGGGAAGATATTATTTGTATAAATTCTCAACACCAATAAGATGAGTCAGTTTTCATCACAGAAGAAAGTTGGTTTATAGAATTCAAGGTTAGACGAATGTTTTGAGAATACAAATACATATATTCATAGGAGGGATCCTGAATTTCTTTTTAACAGAAAATCCAACTGAAGGCAGAAGATAAGCAAATAGACATCCAGCTCTCAGTCAACAGGAACAAGGAATATGGAGGAAGCATGTTCCTGAAAGAATAAATGGAGCCATAACTTTTATAGAAAGTGGTGATTCCAGTGGGAAAACAAAGATTTTCCCTTTTATCTGACTGTCAGGAAGAAGATAATATGGTACCCACAGTGGCAACAGACTGAGAAATTTATTTCTTTCCTGATCATTTGAATAAAGAAATTGCAAGGGAGAAAGGTATTAGAAACTAGCTTTTGGCATTTTTCTCTCTTTCTCACTCTGATATTTTAAATGTTAAATAAAAGTCAAGTCATAATATTAAAGGCCCTGCCCATAGATCTGACTCTGGGCCCAGACTGTTGTCTATGTTAAAAGAAAGTTGTTGTGTAAACTTAGGGAAAGACAAGTTTTCAGTGTCTCTGCAGTATGGTGCAACTTGGTAACTTATACATAATCTTAAACATAAACCAAGAACTAATGCAGATATCAATTTGGCTGTGATTCCTGTCTCTAGAGCATAGCTATGAGGTGTTTTTGTTTGTTTGTTTGTTTTGTCTGTTTTGGGTTTTTGCCTTGGTATCAGGATACTTGGGGGTTTGAGAGAGAATAGTTTTTACTCTTAGCATAGCAGTTCCTATAGGATTCTAATTCCTAGAAACTCATTACAATACAATTACATTACACTAATTTTAAAGCAATTTTAAACGTGATTGATCATCAATTACATTTAAAATACAATCAGGTTGAATATTGCATTTCACTTCATTTATGTGAACCCAAATTAGAGGAAAATCTATAACTTTTGCTTTTCTCCTTGAGTGTTTTAAATATTTTTCATTTGAAATGCAGTTAGATTCCTTTGCTTCTGCTTGATTTAACAGTTTGACTCTACTTTCTCTGTGCTTGCTTATTTGATTGCTTTTGGAGTTACTGGAAGTAATAGGATTACATTTTACAGAATCAAGATAGAGAAATATTCTGCCTGAAAACCTTCTAGAATTCACCTCTTTTCTTTACCAGTTTTCCACAAGAAAAGGCAAAAATACAAATTGTAGCTACTTTTGTCAAAAGAGTATGTGACTACACTGGAGAGAGAAGACAGAACAACATACAGGGATCACACAGTTACTCTACAAACTGCAGGTCAGGAGAATCCACTCAGATCTTGCTCTGTCTCTGTCTCTTTCTGTCTGTCTATCTCTGTCTCCCTCTGTTTCTGTGTGTGTTTGCATCCCAAACTGAAACTCTTGTGCATTTTTATTATTCCCAAGTAAACCATATATTTACAAATTAATCTGTCTGCATTTTAAAGCCATGCTGACAGACATACTCTATCAATAACTAATCTCATTAATTTCAAAGTTATGTTTTTTATGAGTGTGCTAGAACTAACACAAAAATACTAGTGCTTTTGTATTCCTTCATGTACTTTTCTTCCTTTTTAATTGACTCTTGACATTTGTCTCAAATCATAATTTTTGTTTTAGATGTTATGTGTGTATCTTTTATAGGTGTTGAAAATTGTTCATGTCAGATTACAGAGTTTTCAATTATGTGTAATCTCTTAAAACTGTCTAAAATTATTTTTCATGTGAATACTATTTTCTTTTTTTAGAACCATGTAGGCATTTATTTTTTTGTCCAGATTTTTGAGTGACACAGCTGTTAGCTGAGCCATACTCATATGTACGTTCACTGACTATTTCATAACTCTTTTGTTCTAATATTTAAAATTAACTTTTGCTTATACTTACATCAATGATCTTGAAATTGTTTATTTTCTAAACCAAAAGATTAAATTTCAGATATTTTACATGCGTGTATGTATAATGCTTTTAATTTAATTTTTATTTGATTGATATATTTTCTAATTAAATAATATTTAATAATATTAATAATACTTAATAATTAAATAACATTTCTAGATAGCTATACTTATAAACATATTTCCTAAAATATAGTTACTTTAGCTCAACAACAACAGATCAGAAACACATGAAATTATAACAAAAGTGTTAGCTTTGCTTATAAATTTAACAATGGCACCTAAAAGGCTAAATCTATAAAATTATTCCTTTTTTAACACATTTTGTGATTGTTATGATGAGATCTTTAATCTCCTCAAAAATTCCCATGTGTGGAGAAAAAGTCCCCAATGCAGTAACATTCAAAGGTTGCACAGAAGGTCTTTGTTATGCAAAATCCCTCTTTCCTCTACTTCTTTGAGAAAATGTAGTGAATATTACCTTTGCTCTGCATTCTGTTATGATATTTGCTTCACTACCACCCCCCCAAAAAAAAAAAAACAAAACAAACCAGAACAAGCTACCAAAATGAGAAACCTGAAGCCAAAAGAAAATTTGGAGCCTTAAGTTGTTTATATATTGCCATAGCAACAGAAGCAAAGCCTCCCAGACTGTCTATTATTTTTTAAATCCATATGCCAATATTTGTACTATTTAGACTTGTCTAAAGATATTTTAAACCACTAGTTTACAACTTATCACAAAATACTCCAAGAATATAAGAAGACTTTTCCCCTTTGATTTCTTAGTTTCTTAGATCTCTGTTTTGTAAGAGTATTATGTATTTCAATGACTTTTAGGAGTTATTTATTGAACGTAATATATGCTATTTCAAGATTATTTAGACTATGTACCTTTCATCTTCTGACATCAAAAAGCATAATAAAATATTACAATATGTAAGAGTTTCTAAATTATATATAGTATATTAAAACATAGATATAATATTTTGTTAGATATTATAGGCATTAAAAACAATATCAAATCAAAGTCAAATAAGTATACAGAAAACTTGCATTTTAACAGTTTGGGAAGTAATGTCTGAAAAGTGAAATATTACAGTCACTTAAAATAACTTTAGATGACTACTCTTCTTCCCAGATGAAACAGCATCTAGAAACTGCATTTCTTTTTACATGCTACTATACTTTGTTTTTAAAGTGTCTCACCTTATTCAGGAAAATGCCATTTAAAATCTGACAAGGACTTGAGGAAACCATTTTGAGAATTATTGGCAACCATCTATCAGAAAATGTTTGTTTGGAAAGTTCTCTTCTAACAGGTATACATTTGAAAATTTTCCTTACTATGTTTCTTTTTAACATAGTTTAAGGATATTGCTTTTAAAATAAGCCAAGATAACAAGTTTTGATGTGGAAAAATAGCAAAGATTAGAACAAACTTCTTATATTTTTAAGTCTATAAATTCCCTAAAGCAATTTCCCTGTGATGCCATTCAGTGAAACAATGCTTGGATTGCATTTTTTATCACTTCAAGATGCAGTGATGTCTGCCTTAGACAATAACAGTCTGTGTTAAATCTTAAACTTATCTTTAATTGCCCCAAAAGACTATAGGAAGGGAGTTTGTTGAATAAAAGATAAGAAGTTGAACAACTCAGAGTGGATTTTCTAGGATTTCTATCACCATGACTGATACTATTTGTGATTTAGAAACATATGCATTTTCCCTGCTACTTGGGCAAATTTCACAGCATTGATATTATTGCAAATAAGTTTACTTTCATATATTGTTACTCTGAAATATTAAATATTGAAAAAAATATACAAGAAACCATAGCTTGCAATAAAATGCTGATAGAAAGAGTGTTCCTCCCTACCCTAAAGGAATTTTCTATTCTAAATAATGAAAAACTACTAAGGTAAGAAATGATTCCTGATTGCTTGCATCAGTAATCTTATATTGAGATAGTCTATTTATATAAATTATTTACTTACTTAGTAGTTATAAAGTGCCTATATTGAAGCTCAAGAAGAAAAGTCCTTGCTCTGTTGAGATTGCTATCAATTCCTCAAACCAAATAAATAATTAAAATGTTGGGTATAATCAAAGATAATACTGAAAATACAATAAAATAATAAAGTATAACTTAAAATAGTTGAGGAAAACTTGTATAAATATAAATTCCTACTCAAAGTATTTGTGTGACTATATAAACCATATAGAGAGATATTAATAGTAATATGAATATTATTTACAGAGGAGAGGACTTATTTTTTTTTTCAGGAAAAGGAATTATATGGCTTAGTCTGAAGGTCCCTAGCTATGAGTGGACTGATCTATTGTCCTTGTGCCTGTGGTAAAGTAGGGCATCATAGCGGGAAGATAGAGTGGAATATGTTTTTCACTTCATAGCTGCCAAAATGCAAAGAGAAACATCAGTGTCCCAAAATCCCTTCAAGGGCACATCAGTGACCTACCTTCCTTCTACAATGTCCCTCCTAATTGTTTCACCATCGTTCAAAAGGGCAGGAGGGCATAGTGTTGTCACCAGTCCTCCCGGGCCACATCCAGGACTTTCCAGTGATACAGGTTTGCCCTGCTCCCGAGTAAACAGCTCAAGGATCTGAAGGACAGTCAGTGACTAGCCTGAACTTGCTCACGATGGAGACAAAGACAGAAAAGGAGAACCAAGGTTCTGCTTTAAACGCCTGGTCCTGGTACACCATTTGGTGTGCCCTCACTATCCACCCTTGCCAAGAGAAATGACCCACTTCTTTCTTCTGTATGTGCAACTAAGCCAGTGATATGCAAATTAATGGCTCTTTACCTGCAGGACATGACCAACCTTAACCAGCATCGTGTCTACCTGATGAAATGTCTTCTCTTTGTCATCTGTCAGTGTTCCCTTGTCCAACAGCATCTGGAATGTGACATTAGGAAACTCCATCTGTGTCGTGTACATCTTCAAGAAACTCATGTATGGAGATTAGCTGGTATTGTGTTCTACTTGCTTGATGAAAAACTCACTGATGTCAATATTCATTATGCCTTCATACTCATATCATATAGCTGTTTTCTCAGCTTAGAGTTGCTCTATCCAATCACAAGCAGCTTTTCCCTGGGCTTGATGTAGAGAAGTGTATGTGTATAGGAGGGGGTAAATGAATATATGTGCATATACATATATGTGTGTGTGTGTCTGCATGTGTGTGTGTGTGTGCGCATGCGTGTTTGTGTATGTATGTGCTTCTGTGCCTGTGTGTGAAAGGTACAGGTCAACTTTCTTTATCTTCTAAGCTTCCAAGTTTATTCATTGTGTCAGGGTCTCTGTATAAAGCTGAAGTTTATACATTCAGATAGATTGGCTGATCAGTAATCTACATGTCTCTACTCCCCATCCTTCCAGCATTTAGGTTAAAAAATGGTCAGTACTTCCTGTTTCTACATAGGTGCTAGGAATCCAAATCTAATCTGGGATTCCCCTCTGTATACTGTAAATACCATTGGTGAAACTGCTTTGAGCTTATAGCAGAGCAGGGCAGAATTTAGGTAGGAAGGGAAACTAAACTCAATGCAGGAATGGAGAAGGAGAACAAGAGAAGCCATGGATCTTCCACCAGATACAGTCATACCAAAACTTTGCCAGTAAGCCACTGCCACATGGTGATACACAGATTAATGGAGATGGGTTAAACTAATATGTAAGAATTAGCCACTAGAGATAATGGGCCAAGCAGTGATTTAATTAATACAGTTTCTGAGTGATTATTTTAGGGCTGAAAAACTGGGAAGCTGGGAAATAAAACAAGTGGCCCTTCCTTCAAAACAAATCCAGATGTTCATGATTCTGCAGCAAATACCTACTCACTATGAAATCTCTTCATCCTATACACAGATATGTTAAGGATTAGTGAAACAAATTTCCAGATAGGAAGAAAGGAACAAATGAATGAAGGAACAAAGGAAGGAAGGAATTGTGCATAATGCAAAGTGTCTAAAGTCAAAGAACTGTCAGAGGGTCAGTGTAGCTGGAAAAGAGTGAGCAAACTAAGCAAGGTCAGTAGGCATGAAAACCAGGTAAGGGGTCAGTGACATAGAGTCTTATTGATTATTTCAGTCTATTTCAGTGATGTTTTGCTTCAAACTAATATACTACAATTTGAAGACTTCAAAGTCCCTTAAACAATGGAACAGTAGATATTCCTTCTAACTTCAGTGTGTTAAGTTGTTGGAGTATGCATGAGAAATGATTATGAAAGTAGGGGAAAGACAGAAGGCTGTTGAGATATGACATATAAACATTGCCATAGCTTAGTCAAGAGGGATGCTTTTCATTGTAGAAAGATCAAAGAGAAGCAAGAATGCTGAAACAAAGAGAAGCTTTGATCATGGAGTACTGAGAGGCAGAAAATGTTCTGGAAATGGATAGAACTTGAATAAAGCACCTTGGAGGATAATTTACAAGGCACCATGAAAAATACATTGCATGCCTGCTTAATCTGTTGTTGTTGTAGAAAATCTGGTAGAAATGCCATGGAAGAAAAAAATAAAATGCCCAAGTATTTTCTGTGGGGCATCCCATGAAATACAGTCCTAATTCTACTCCACAAAAGAAATGTGGTAGTTTAGGTAAGGAATTCTCAAACTATTTATTTAAAAGGAATTCCTTATAATTCTTATAAATCATTCCTTGATCCATCTTGAAATAAATAATAAACATAACAAAAAGAAACATTTAGTATTTATATGTATAATCATTTATTTCAAAACAAAATAAAACATAAGAATCAATGGGAGCAAATAGTAAGCAATGAAACTAGAGACACGGAATGGACCAAACCATGTCATGACTTTGAAGCTACAAAAAGAACATGGGGCTTTTTTTCTTTAACTCATAAGAATTTATTTGTAAACAGAGACTTCTCTTTCATGGCTGAGCCACCTAGACCCAAATAATCACAGAGAAACTATATTAATTACAACATTGTTTGGCCAATAGTTCAAGTGTATTCCTAGCAAGATTTATATTTTTAATTAATCTATTTTAATCATTTTATATTTTATCAAGAGGCTCGTGGTTTGTTACCTCTTGCTTCTTGGGCAGCTACATGGCATCTACCTCCTTCAGCAACTGCATGACATGCCTTTGACTCCACCTACTCTCTCTATATTTCTCATCAAGCCTGGCTATAGTCTTCCCTGCCATAGGCCAAAGCAGCTTTATTCATTAAACAATTAGAACAACACATATATAGAATGATATCCTACATCATCTCCCCTTTTATGTCTAAATAAAAAGTAAGATTTTAACTTTAACATAGTAAAATTACATCTAACAAAATAATTTTCAAGCAAGAATTATAGTTACAATATTTAGTCCACTTATGTTTGGTAAATTAAGGAAATATTCTATCATGTATCCTATCTTTGTGAGTCTAAAGTTTGATATCTAATTTATCTTTTATCACAACTAAGAAAAACTGCAACTATGACTATCTAGTCTTCAATACCATCAGACATCTGAGAAGGGAAATAATATTACCTGATTAAACAGGAAGTACAATCAAGCAACTTACAAAACTTTAGAATTGACAGAGACATCTTGATGCCTGAACAGTCACCCAAAGTTCTGTAGAATTGGGGCATCCATCTTCAGCATATAGATCCATAGCATGTGGCAGACTTTTCCATGAAGCAGAAAATTTGAAAGACTATTTCACCTATATTGACAGAGCTCATCAGGCACTTTCCTCAGTGTCCTACAGAATGTCTGGCAGTTTCTTCTGTGAAGCAGAAACCCTAAAGGACCATCCCGTCTTTTGGAAAGCTTGTCAATTTTCTGTGAGTTCTGCATTTTCAGTTCATTCAGCATACCATCAAGCAGTCCAGGCAAGAGCGATTTCTTGCATAAATGGCTAACAAACTCCATAAGGAGCTTCTTACATGCTCATCATCCTCTTGAAGTAGACTTGTACAATCACGAGATACATCTTACTATCAAGAAAAGTCTATGTTATTAGAACATTTTAAATGCCTTATTCCATAGGTCTTTGAAGTGTTGAAGATTATCTATCTAATCTAACTGAAATTTATCTCTCTATATCTAGAAAGCCTAACTAACATGACAAAGTGTTGACTATTATAGATGACATCTGTTAATAAGCACAATACCTTAAACAAGAGCAGAAATACATACACAGAATGTAGCAAATTGACCTTAAATTTGTACCAATAGACTAAAGTCCATACCAATGTAAAGTATTCATCTCTATATATCATAAACTCCTTTAAATGAAAAACATTTATGAACAACAATTTTTGGAATTTTGACAATGGTTTTTCCAAACTGCTCTCTGCAGTTTGCTGGTTGAAGTATTTTTAGGGTTCACAAAGATCTTTCAGGAGTCTTGTTCCATCAAACCACATTAGCCAGGAAGGAATGTACGGGTGGAAAGAAAAACAGTACCTCTTTTGAAAAGTAACATATCCTTAGAATCAAATTTCAAAGTGAAGATACCTTTAAAATATACATGTTGATTTAGCTTAGCAACCTCCAGAATCAAATGTCTCCCAGCACATAGAGAATTTAAAGAAAACACAATAATAAATATAATCTAGATTCTCTGTGTATATTCCATATTTACGTGGCTTATTTTTTAGTCCTTTAAACTTTTACTGTCTTTATGCTTTTTATTACTTTTATGTCTCTGTAAAGACTTTGTTTTATTTTTTTGCTTTTCTTTTATTTATTTATTTATTTATTTATTTATTTATTTATTTATTTATTAAAGATTTCTGTCTCTTCCTTACCACCGCCTCCCATTTCCCTCCCCCTCCCCCAATCAAGTCCCCCAACCTCGTCAGCCCAAAGAGCAATCAGGGTTCCCTGCCCTGTGGGAAGTCCAAGGACCACCCACCTCCATCC
This sequence comes from Alexandromys fortis, assembly GCF_014885135.2. Lineage (NCBI taxonomy): Eukaryota > Metazoa > Chordata > Mammalia > Rodentia > Cricetidae > Alexandromys > Alexandromys fortis. Next base: position 109,796 of record NW_026067940.1, on the reverse strand, counting down.
AGGTCTAGTAAGTTGAGCATCCAAACTGCCTAGGCTCCCACAAAACCAATAGGTACAGTAGGATCAAAAACCCATTGCCATTGTTCTTGAGTTCTCAGTAGTCCTCCTTGTCCGCTATGTTCAGTGAGACCGGTTTTAACCCAGGCTTTTTCAGACCCAGGCCAGCTGACCTTGGTGAGTTCCCGATAGAACATCCCCATTGTCTCAGTGTGTGGGTGTACCCCTCACGGTCCTGAGTTCCTTGCTCGTGCTCTCTCTCCTTTTGCTCCTGATTTGGACCTTGAGATTTCAGTCCGGTGCTTCAATGTGGGTCTCTGTCTCTGTCTCTTGTCTCCTTTCATCGCCTGATGAAGGTTAATGTTCAGTTGCTAAGGCAGAAAGGCAACCCACTGACTGGAAGAAAATCTTGACCAACCCCGCAACTGACAAAGGTCTGATCTCCAAAATATATAAAGAACTCAAGAAACTAGACCATAAAAGGCTAATCAACCCAATTATAAAATGGGGCACTGAGCTGAACAGAAATCTCTCAATAGAAGAAGTTCAAATGGCCAAAAGACACCTAAGGTCATGCTCAAATTCCTTTGTTTTATTTGTTTAAACTACTTATTTCTTTTAATAACTGTCTATACTCCTTTTCCTCTTATTCCTAAGCTTCTGTACATTTTTTTTGTACAGAAGTCTTTGATCCATTCATAGGTTTGTTTCTGAATCTATCTCTATTGCATATCTCTAATCATTTTCTGACCAGGAGGGCCTTCTGTTTTTTTAAATCTTAAGTGGGCCTGACTAGGACGAACTCCATGACCCTCCTGTTGGCTCTACCCCACCCACCATGGCAGAGATATGTTCACCTGTTCATTGCCTCTGCAAGCCATGCTCAATGTCCCAGCTCCAGGGACAAAGCAAGTCTATGTTGCCATTAAACAATTTGCAACACACGGCTCACAGACCCCATTTAAGTGTAGGAACTCGCAAAAGAGCCAGAGTTTCTGCTGCCAGCATGAATCAGGAAGCTGGCTCTTAAAGGATTTTTGCTGCTAACACTGAGTCAGGAAGCCTTCTCTTAAAGGAATCATGTCTCTGCTTGCTTCTAGCAAAAAGAACCTATCTGGAAAAAAAATGTGGCTACCAAGAAGCTGTATTTGGCTCACATTTTTGTAGGTTTGGAAGCCCCCCACTTTTAAAGCTTTTTTTTTGGTCTTATGTAGATCCATGCCCCAGACGGTGAGTACCATTTTGTTGGTGTACAAAACAGTTCCTCCATAGCCCATAATGGAGTATAACAAAGGTTTATATAATTGGGGATAAACTCACAGAAAGAGTAGCAATCCACAGTCCTCTGTATGTGTTGGGAAGTGAAACTCAATCTAGCAGACAAGAATGTCGTGTATGCTTTTCATCTGCACTTATAGTACATAAGACCATACCTAATATGGACGATAATCATAAAGGCTATTGGCTGAAGGAGTTTCCACAGCATTTATTTGAGGATCACATTAACGGAAAATAGATTATACTGTAAATGATATGAGTATTGCAGAAGAGGGTGCAAAAAGAATGTAAAATCCAGTGGATCAGGGAATTTGCTGTGAAATTGTGTTTCATAGTGATGTCAGAAGCTGCACCAACAAAGTCTCATCAACATTACTGCCTAAACAAGATCTGAATGAGAAAAACACCAATGTACAAGCAAAATAGATAGGAGAAAGCCTTGACAGAGACACACCTACACAAAGAACTATAGGCAACCGAAGAAAGCTTGGAGAATAGAAGAATGTCTTGCCCTGTAAAGAGAACACCATTTTTCTTATCCATTGCTAAATGATTAGGCCTCAAAACATGTATATATACATGTTATATTTAGAACTATACATGTATACATATATGTATATATGCATATGATAAAATTAATGAAATAGAGGCCATGAGATTGAAGTAGAGCACTGAAGGGCATATGGGAGATTGTGGAGGGGAAAAGAGAAGGAAAGGATGTTGTAATCATATTATAATCTCAGAAATTTAAAATGACATAGATGTGTATTTTAGAAAAATAACTGGTTGCATACTAGAAATTGCTTTTCAAGAACAGATTAAATATAGGAGAGATTCAGTTAACTGTTGGGTTGTCTCAATGAGAAGCCAGAGCAATAAAAAGAAGAATGGATGCTAAGGATTAAAAGAAAATAGAGTTAAGAAGAGAAAGGAAAAACATTTAGGGCTTGGTGACTAAGAGACATATTAAAGAGGGGAACTGTCAGGATTCTCTAAACAAGCGCTGTTTTCGAATGGCCAAAATGTATCATGTATCCAGATGGAACCAGTTAAAGAGAAGAGATACACTTCAGGAGAACCTGTCTGCAGGGCTGTTGTAGATAGGAAGGAAAATCAAGTGTATTACTAATACTAATCACTCAGATTCAGACCTTTGGAGCAAGCTTGCCAGACAGATTATCCTGAGCAACTGGTTTTGAGTTCAATTTAGAGAGACCTTGTCTGAGTGAACATGGTGAAAAGTGGAGAGGACTTTTGTCATTAACTGTGGGTCTCTACACAAACACATACATGATCATGAATGCACACCTGAGTACACATGTGAAAACACACATATACACATGCACATGAAAAAAGAAATATAAAGCTTTTCTTTGGTTTAGGAAAGGGGTTATTCATGAGATAAACACACATGCACACATTACTTTAAACTGTTTTTCATATTTGGATTAAAAATATACTAAGTAAGAATGTTATCCAAGATATCAATGTTGTGGAATAATCCATTTGTATACTCTGAATATTTATTCTTCCTATTGGTTTAACAATGTAGAATGTCCTTCTGTATATGTGTTGCTTTTATTGGGTGATGAATAAAATTGTTTCAGCCAATGGCTTAGCAGAGCAAAGTCAGGCAGAAAATATGGACAGTGATATAATGAGAAAGTAGGCAGGGTCAAAGAGTCACCATGTAGCTTCTGAAGGAGAAAATTACCAGAACATTACCTGGAGGCCGCAGTCTCATGGCAATTCATAAATTAATAGAAATGTGTTAATGATGTGAGAGCTAACTAAAAATATACCTGAGCCATTGGTAAAACAATGTTGCAATTAATATAGCATCTGTGTGATTATTTGGGTCTGGGTGGCAGGGAAATGTAAGCACAGTTTCTGTCTACAGTTTACCAAAGAGCCAACTGGCCACTAGCTAGGTAGGAGGAGGTTAGGCAGGAGAGGCCAACCAAAAAAGAAATACTGAGAAGAAAAGAGGTGGAGTCACAGGCCAGATGCAGACGAGCCAGGGGATGGATATGCCATTCTGAAAAAGCTACTCCTATATAATAGAGTGCATATAAGAAATATGAGTTAAACTGGGGTAGTCGTGGTACACGCCTTTAATGCCAGCACTTAGGAGGCAGAGGCAGGCTTGTCTCTGTTAGTTCAAGGCTAGCCTGGTCTACAGGTCAACTTCCAGTACTGGTTCCATAGCTACTGAGAAACCCTGTCTTTGAAAAAAAGAAGGAAAGTGAAAGAAAGAAAGAAAGAAAGAAAGAAAGAAAGAAAGAAAGAAAGAAAGAAAGGAAGGAAGGAAGGAAGGAAGGAAGGAAGGAAGGAAGGAAGGAAGGAAGGAAG